>NC_084526.1:5220307-5520307 GCF_024500275.1 Phycodurus eques
AGTCGATGTGCTGCTTGTATTTAGGGAGTTCGTGGTTGAGTTTAGCTTTGTTAAAGTCCCCGAGAATAATGAGGGGTGAGTCCGGTTGTTTTTTTTCAATTTCCTTGACTTGTTCGGCGAGCGTTAGCAATGCGGTGTTCGTGTTAGCTTGAGGCGTAATATAGACTCCAGCCAGTATAGATGCAACTCACGTGGCGAGTAGAATGGTTTACAGTTCAAAAACAGTGACTCCAAATGCGGGCTGCAGTGTGTGCTGAGCACCGTGACGTCCGTACACCATTTTTCGTTTATATGGAGGCATATCCCGCCGCCCTTCGTTTTCCCCGATGATTCCACGTCGCGGTCCGCTCGATGAATGTTGAAGCCGGGAAGCGTGACGGCGCCATCGGGTACAGCGTCGCAAAGCCAGGTCTCCGTGAAGCACATGGCCGCGGAACGTCCGAAGTCTTTACTGGTCTTTAACAGAAGATGAAGCTCGTCCATTTTGTTGGGTAGGGAGCGTACATTCGCGAGGTGGATCGACGGGAACGCCAATCTGTGTCCTCTCTTGCGGAGTTTCACCTGAATGCCGGCTCGTTTCCCTCTGTGGCGCAGCTTCTGCCTCCATGCGCCGAAAACCGCGGACGCCTCTCCGGTGAGTAACTCGGGGAAAAATCTGAGCGGATTTTCGAAAGTTGGTGACAGAAAGTCCGGAGTAGCCTCCTTGATGGTTAGCAGGTCTCCCCTTGTGTAAGTGAGTCGTGTAAGGTCTCCAAAGACGGACGAAAAACACACAAAAAAAGACAATACTAGAGAGCGCGTTACCGAGGCGACCACACTGGTAGGCGCCATCTTGCTAACTTCACAAAGGATGCTTTCCCGGTTAAGTCTGCATGTAAGCGGCAAGGCCGAAAACCAACATTGAATGCCCGTGACCTTCGATCCCTCAAGCGGCACTGCATCAGAAACCGACATCAATGTGTAAAGGATATCACCACATGGGCTCAGGAACACTTCAGAAAACCAATGTCAGTAAATACAGTTCGGCGCTACATCCGTAAGTGCAACTTGAAACTCTAATATGCAAAGCAAAAGCCATTTATCAACAACAATCAGAAACGCCGTCAGCTTCTCTGGGCCCGAGCTCATCTAAGATTGGCTGATGCGAAGTGGAAAAGTGTTCTGTGGTCCGACAGTCCACATTTCAAATTGTTTTTGGAAATTGTGGACGTAGTCTCATCCGAGCCAAAAACCATCCAGACTGTTATGGACACGAAGTTCAAAAGCCAGCATCTGTGATGGTATGGGGCTGTGTTAGTGCCAATGGAATGGGTAACATACACATCTGTGAAGGCACCATCCATCCATCCATTTTCTGAGCCGCTTCTCCTCACTAGGGTCGCGGGCGTGCTGGAGCCTATCCCAGCTGTCATCGGGCAGGAGGCGGGGTACACCCTGAACTGGTTGCCAGCCAATCGCAGTGAAGGCACCATTAATGCTGAAAGGCAGATACAGGTTTTGGAGAAACATACGCTGCCATCCAAGCAACGTCTTATTCATGTGCGCCCCTGCTTATTTCAGCAAGACAATGCCAAACCACATTCTGCACGTGTTACAACAGCGTGGCTTCGTAGTAAAAGAGTGCGGGTACTAGACTGGCCTGCCTGCAGTCCAGACCTGTCTCCCATTGAAAATGTGTGGCGCATTATGAAGCGTAAAATAGGACAATGGAGACCCTGGACTGTTGAACAGCTGAAGCTGTACATCAAGCAAGAATGGGAAAGAGTTACACCTACAAAGCTTCAACAATTAGTGTCCTCAGTTCCCAAACGTTTATTGAATGTTGTTACAAGAAAAGGTGATGTAACACAGTGGTAAATATGACACTCTCCCAGCTTTTTTGGAACGGGTTGCAGCCATAAAATTCTAAGTTCATGATTATTTGCTAAAAACAATGACGTTTATCAGTTTGAACATGACATATCTTGTCTTTGTAGTGTGTTCAATTAAATATAGGTTGAAAATGATTTGCAAATTATTTTGTTTTTTGTTTAACACAACGTCCCGACTTCATTGGAATTGGGGTTGTACCTTTTCCTCTCTTTGCAAAGATTTTTCCTTTTTCCTTGTAATAAAAACCCACAAAGACAAGATTGCTTACTTAGTTATTTTGTCAGAAAAAGATTTGCCAACATAGTTGGGGTCAGTTGGTGTTGATTGCCGATCTAGGGGACCCTGGGAGTGATTGATCATCGAGGACCAACGCACGAGTTCTGCCTCCACCCGAAGAATTAGGCGGGGCTGCCAGGGGTCTGGATGTCTGCTATTGCCTCAGGATCCAAACGGACCTGTTGTCCTCCAAACGAAGAAAATGTTAATTCCTTGAAAATTGGGCCATTTCATATGGTGTACTGTATTTGAAACAAGCATGTCTTTGTATTAAGTGGTATTGGTAATTGCACTCCCCACATTCCATTGGTAAGGTTAGAGTCCCTAATGTCCAGGTTAAAGTCCTAGATTAAAGGTCCCCGGGTTTTGAGTCCCCAGGTTCGAGTCCCCGACAATTTCGAAGACGTTCGAATATTGTAAAAAAGCGAAGCGCTTCTAATGAGTACTGGGAAGGGGGAAGAGCAAAAAAGAATTAATGGTGTTTGGGTAAGACCAAAAAAAGATTTAGAAGAAAATGAGAAAAATTCTAGATATGAGGTTGACTGTTAGATTTAGATGCAAATAGGGACAGAAGCTTAGAGCGTCAGCCTCACAGTTCTGAGGACCCGGGTTCAATCCCCGGCCCCGCCTGTGTGGAGTTTGCATATTCTCCCGGGGCCTGCGTGGGTTTTCTCCGGGCACTCCGGTTTCCTCCCACATCCCAAAAACATGCATTAATTGGAGACTCTAAATTGCCCATAGGCATGACTGTGAGTGCGAATGGTTGTTTGTTTCGATGTGCCCTGCGATTGGCTGGCAACCAGTTCAGGGTGTACCCCGCCTCCTGCCCAATGACAGCTGGGATAGGCTCCAGCACGCCCGCGACCCTTGTGAGGAGAAGCGGCTCAGAAGATGGATGGATGGATGGATAGGGACAGAAGCTTTCTGACAACTACATGAAGAGCAAGTTACTGATAAATGTGTATCACCTGTGGTCTAACGTGTCCGATTTGGGCTCGGGGTGGATTCCACAGTGGCTTCCATAAATCAATCACAAAAAGATCAAGGAGAGCGCCATCTGGAAGAAGATCCAACAGCACAACCACCTCCTGCAACTGACAGCGACTCTTAACACACAGCAGTTCTGCGGTCTCCTCCTCATGGATCCTGGAAAAGGGAGGGGACACAGGGGGTGGAAAGAAGGGACATTGGATCAGAGACTGAAGGAAGAAAAAAGGGAAAAAAAATCAAGAGACTGAAGGAAGAAAAAAAAAAAGGAAAACAGAGACATTTTACGGGTGCTTCATAAAGATGCAGTGTTAAATCTATTTCCAATATTTGTTTTTGACTTCATTCTGTAAGATTATTCAAATGTCCAAATAGATCACAGTCATGTCTTATTTATTGAATAAATCTATGAAATGTTGTTTTCCCAACTTTTAATGTCCCGTGTCTTCAGATGATATACACCAAGTTTGAAGCAAATCGTTAGCCCCAAACGCCATCTTGTTAACCACATTGTTAAAATGTTAGCGGGGGTCGTTAGGCGTGTTAACTTTAACGTCAAGTTAACAGCCGGGTACCGAGTTTTGGACAACAAGATAACGGTGCCGTTAAAGTTAACGGTCGGTTGAGTCTACTTAACCAGTGGTTAAAAAATAACTTGAGCTTTGAACAACCGGGCCCAGATGTTCATTTACACAGTTGTGGATTTCATGTATGCAACTGTATAATTGATAGATCCCTTTGAATTAGATGTCCTCTCATCCCCCCTCCAAGACCAGTCCAAGTTGACAGAATTACCATTCTATTTGGATCTCTCTGTGCTGTTGTTTAATGTTCTTTTTTTTTGTTTTTTGTTTGTTTTGTTGTCACCAACAACCATGACTAATGCAGATGGGAATATTGAACTAGCTGAAATGTAGCATTATTACTTGTAATTGTCTGAGGATCTAGTCCCCGGAGTAGAAGTCGCACCAGCCAAAAAATGCATAATAAAGAAGGGAAAAAACATAAACATATATAAGTCGCATTGGAGTATAAATCGCATTTTTGGGGAGAGATTTATTTGATAAAATCCAACACCAAGAACAGACATTTATTCTTGAAAGGCAATTTCAAATAAAAATAGAATAGAGAGCAACAGGCTGAATAGGTGTACGATATGCTAACGTAACACATTCAGCTAACGTTACATGACGCATAAACAACGAACTGAGAACGTGCCTGGTATGTTAACGTCACATATTAACAGTTATTCAGATATCTATAGCATAAAGAACATGCTAACAAGTGTACCAAACCATCAATGTCACTCCAAATCACTAAATCCAATGAAATCTTGCTCCTCGGTCTCACTTCTAAACAACTTGGCCAACTCCGGAGGCAGAAGATGCACCGCTTCCTCTTCTACGTCGCTTTCGTCAGACTCATTGTCAGTTGCAGGTACAGATCCACAGGCCCAGAGCGCCCTCTTGCGGTTGTCAGTGTGAAAATAACGTGAAATTATATAATAATGTGTTCATAATTTCACATATAAATCGCTCCGGAATATAAATCGCGCCCCTGGCCAAACTATGAAAAAAAACTGCGATTTATAGTCTGAAAAATGCGCTATTTTAGATGTTTGGTGTGGGATCTAAGGTGTAGCAGTTTGAAACTGCATTGAACAAATCTACAGTAGGCCGTGGATGGTGTTACTTGGCCTGGGGCCGAAGAGAAGGTGATCGAGGAATCACCTCGAATGTAGGATGCTTATTTGTCATTTTTCAAGGTTTCAAAAAACTATCCCTCGAGTGGACATTTGGTCTGGGAAAAAGAATTAAAAATGCATTCATTGATGATTAACAAATTTAAATAAACCAAGGTATATTATTTTTTGTAACTAGATAAATCTAAATTCTGGTTAAACTCATGGTTAATTCCAGTGATTTAAATAAATGATGAACACAAATGTGAAAAGCAAAATGTTAACTATTTAGTGTGAGGGTGAGAATATATCAGTTTTGTGAAAATGCGCAATTCGCAACACTGAGTTCAAAACCATGGTTTGTTTGCACTCACAGTGTTAACAGTTGTCTTTGAAACGGTTGTTTCAAATGCTGTCAAATGATCAAAGCAAATTCCTTTACATAGCACCTTTTATATATTAAAAACGTAACACCGAGTGCTTTCCAGCAATTAAAATGACGGGAAAAAAAGCTTTAAAGGTATTTGAGACTAAAGAGATAAGACTGACTGACGGGACGTGTGTTCAACCTACAGGTGAAAACGACTTGGTGTGACTGATCTGCTGATTACTGGTGCGTTGGTGTGTTTATGTTATGTGTGTGGTGTTTGAGAGATGAATAGTGGAATCTTGGCAAAAAGTGTTTGCTGAAAGTACATTGTTTGATTGATTACAGGAAGAACTGTTGTTCGCTCTGGCTACTGTATGTATTGGCTTGGGAAAGTTTTTTTTTTTGTTTTTTTTTGAGGATTGGTGGATTAACTAGTGTGATGCTGTGATACAGCAGAGCAATAGCTTTGTTTTGTTTTTATGAAGTAGTGAGAATGAGGCCTAGAGACCTGAACGGGAGTAGCCTATTGAAAACAAGATTCCATTGGGGGGGAAAAAAAGGAGAAAAGGAGGCTGCTCAAAATCTTAGAATAGTGCAACTCAGCGTTCAGACAAAAAAATATTGCTTGAATTAAGTTATTAGATTGGAATAATCATCATTGTGCATTCAAGGTAATTATAGTAGAATATAGTACATTTTCAACATCCATCCATCCATTTTCTACCACTTATCCGAGGTCGGGTCACGGGGGCAGTAGTTTTAGCAGGGACGCCCAGACTTCCCTCTCCCCAGCAACTTCATCCATCTCTTCCGGGGGGATCCCGAGGCGTTCCCAGGCCAGCCGGAGGATGTCGTCTCTCCAGCATGTCCCGGGTTGTCCCCGGGGTCTCCTCCCAGTGGGAGGTGCCCGGAACAACTCACCGGGGAGGTGTCTGGGAGGCATCCGAATCAGATGCCCCAGCCACCTCATCTGGCTCTTCTCAATGTGAAGGAGCAGCAGCTCTACTCTGAGTTCCTCCCGGATGAACAAGCTTCTCACCCTATCTCTAAGGGAGAGCCCGGACTCCCTGCGGAGGAAACTCATTTCGGTCGCTTGTATCCGGGATCTTGTTCTTTCAGTCATGACCCACAGCTCGTGACCATAGGTGAGGGGAGGAACGTAGATCGACCGGTAAATCGAGACCTTCGCCTTTCGGCTTAGCTCCTTCTTTACCACAACGGATCGATACAAATTCTGCATCACTGCAGACGCCACACCGATCCGCCTGTCAATCTCCCGTTCCATTCTTCCCTCACTCGTGAACAAGACCCCAAGATACATGAACTCCTCCACTTGGGGCAGGATCTAATCCCCGACCAGGAGAGGGCATGCCACCCTTTTCCGACTGAGGACCATGGTCTCAGATTTGGAAGTGCTGATTCTCATCCCAGCCGCATCACACTCGGGTGCAAACTGGTCCAGTGAGAGTTGGAGCTCACGGCTTGATGAAGCCAACAGAACCACATCATCAGCAAAAAGCAGAGATGCAATACTGAGGCCACCAAACCGGACCCCCTCTACACCTTGGCTGCGCCTAGAAATTCTGTCCATAAAAGTTATGAACAGAATCGGTGACAAAGGGCAGCCTTGGCGGAGTCCAACCTTCACCGGAAATGAGTCCGACTTACTGCCGGATATGCGGACCAAACTCTGACTACGGTCGTACAGGGACCGAACAGCCCGTATCAGGGGGTTTGGTACCCCATATTCCCGAAGCACCCCCCACAGGACACCCCGAGGGACACGGTCAAACGCCTTCTCCAAGTCCACAAAACACATGTAGACTGGTTGGGCGAACTCCCATGCACCCTCGAGGACCCTGCCGAGGGTGTAGAACTGGTCCACTGTTCCACGGCCAGGACGAAAACCACACTGCTCCTCCTGAATCTGAGATTCAACTTCCCGACGGACCCTCCTCTCCAGCACCCCAGAATAGACCTTACCAGGGAGGCTGAGGAGTGTGATCCCCCTGTAGTTGGAACACACCCTCCGGTCCCCCTTCTTAAAAAGCCCAGTCTGCCAATCCAGAGGCACTGTCCCCGATTTCCACGCAATGTTGCAGAAGCGTGTCAACCAGGACAGCCCAACAAGATCCAGAGCCTTGAGGAACTCTGGGTGAATCTAATCCACCGCCGGGGCCTTGCCACCGAGGAGCTTTTTAACCACCACGTATCAACCCCAGAGATAGGAGAGCCCGCCTCAGAGAACCCAGCTCCCTCATGGGAAGGCTTTTCGGTGGAATTGAGGAGGTCTTCGAAGTATTCTCCCCATCGGCTCACAACGTCCCGAGTCGAGGTCAGCAGCGCCCCATCCCCACTATACACAGTGTTGATGGTGCACTGCTTCCCCCTCCTGAGACGCCGGATGGTGGACCAGAATTTCCTCGAAGCCATCCGGAACTCTTTCTCCATGGCCTCACCGAATTCCTCCCATGCCCGAGTTTTTACTTCAGCGACCACCAAAGCTGTATTCCGCTTGGCCAGCCGGTACCCATCAGCTGCCTCAGGAGTCCCACAGGCCAAAAAGCCCAAATAGGACTCCTTCTTCAGCTTGACGGCATCCCTCACCGTTGGTGTCCACCAACGGGTTCGGGGATTGCCGCCACGACAGGCACCGACCACCTTACGGCCACAGCTCCGGTCGGCCACCTCAGCAATGGAGGCGTGGAACATGGTCCACTCGGACTTGATGTCCCCCGCCTCCCCCGGAACATGAGCAAAGTTCTGTCGGAGGTGGGAGTTGAAACTCCTTCTGACAGGGGATTCTGCCAGACGTTCCCAGCAGACCCTCACAATACGTTTGGACCTGCCACATCGGACCGGCATCTTCCCCCACCATCGGGGCCAACTCACTACCAGGGGGTGATCAGTTGACAGCTCCGCCCCTCTCTTTACCCGAGTGTCCAAGACATGCGGCTACAAGTCCGATTACACGACCACAAAGTTGATCATCGAACTGCGACCCAGGGTGTCCTGGTGCCAAGTGCACGTGTGGACACCCTTATGCTTGAACATGGTGTTCGTTATGGACAATCCGTGATGAGCACTGAAGTCCAATAACAGGTTCTGATCGGGGCGGCCGTTCCTCCCAATCACGCCCTTCCAGGTTTCACTATCATTGCCCACGTGAGCATTGAAGTCCCCCAACAGAACGATGGAGTCCCCAGCGGGAACGCTCTCCTGCACTCCCTCCAAGGACTCCAAAAAGGGTGGGAACTGTTGTTTGGTGCATAGGCACAAAGAACAGTCAAGACCCGTCCCCCCACCCAAAGGCGGAGGGAGGCTACCCTCTCGTCCACCGGGGGTGAACTCCAATGTACAGGCGCCGAGCCGGAGAGCAATAATAAGTACACCCACACCTGCTCACCGTGGGGAACTCCAGAGTGGAAGAGAGTCCAACCCCTCTCGAGAGAACTGGTACCAGAGCCCAAGCTGTGTGTGGACGCGAGTCCGACTATATCTAGTCGGAACTTCTCGACCTCACACACCAGCTCGGTCTCCTTCCCTGCCAGAGAGGTGACATTCCACGTCACTAGAGCCAGCTTCTGTAGCCGGGGATCGGATCGCCAAGGTCCCTGCCTTCAGCCACCGCCCAGCTCGCACTGCACCCGACCCCTATGGCCCCTCCCACAGGTGGTGAGCCCATGGGAAGGGGGACCCACGTTACCCTTTCGGGCTGTGCCATTACGATTCCATTACGATATTTTCAGAAGATTTTACGATTTTTCTTTTTTTTGTGTTGTCTCTTCTAAACAAAACGCTGCACATTTCTCTGGCGGATTACACTTCAGTGCGATTAGAAGGATGGAAACCTTTTTTCCTCTGTGGGCAAACAACTAATTGGGCACTTTTTTGTTTAACTCTGTCAAAGAACACAGATATTTCACAACATGCATACGTGCTTTGCATTGCGTCCTTCTTATGAATTGAACTTCATGCCCAATGTTCTTTTCCGCTACCTTGACATTTCCCAAGTCCTAAGTTGAATTCCACCCATTGGGCTACCAGCAAATATAGGGTTAATCAGGAACTATCCGCCGATTCAATTGAACCTAAACTGCTCATCCACCAACACTGCCCGCATGCACTTGGCACGGATGCTGTTGACAGTGTTTGTCCAGGATTTGAGTCGATACCCATTGGGCCGAATTCCGTCCAGCATTAACCGTTTTTTGGTTGTCGAGAATGTTTTTTTGTTGTTTTGTTTTTGTATTTTGCTAAAGTGAGCATGGTGGGACCATGTGTCACTTTATCAAAAGGAGGGGTGATGTCTGCAGTGTTTTTTTGTTTTTGGAGTGGTTTCTTTTTTTTTTTTTGATTTTGTTGGGGTGTTTTTTTTGTCTTGTTTTGTGCTCTGGAGTACAAAGCCAGTGGATTGTTTTATTTTTGTGCTTGGCAGCACGAGTCGCTTCACACCTTGCATTATTATGTTTGACACATAACTGATTGCCACAAAATCTGAATTTAATCACTTCGAGCCAATTTGACAGGCTACAAACACAGAACCAATATTACCATTATTACAGTGATAGATATGATGATTGTTTTAAAAACATTTAATGTCTACAATTATGAACTAATTATGGATTATTCACCTATTTGGGTTGACATATGAAGCGATATAGACTAAATTGTGCACATTTGTCATTAGGTCAACAGGGCATGATACGGTGGCTTTCCACATGGAGTATACATATTAAAAATGACATAAATTACCAGACTTGTAGACAATAGAATGTTAAAGGGTTGAAAAAGGCACACGGGCCTTGCTGAAATTCTCAGCTGATACTGGCATACAGTCAGCAAAGATACATTTTTACTGTGGTCTGAAAATTGTAATTTCTAAATTTTAAACCCCAAACTTCAGACAAAAAGTCTAATGATCCAACGGAGGAAAGTCCTTTGATTCCCAAATGACTCAAAACCCTTCCCGCGTTATTAACATGACCTTGTGTTGACAGGTTTTTTGGGAAAGGAAAAGTACTTGGCTGAAGCTTTTATTCCACCGTAATTTTCGTCATGTGACTAGAGCACTTTTGATGTGTTTACATTTAGTAATGTTTTGATTATCAGTCTCCAAGATAATAATAATGATGATAAGGAGTTGAACCATACTGACTCTATACTGATAATTTATATCATGAAATAACGATCAATGCGCTTACAAAATACTGTCTAGATATGGTAGACATGTTTCAGTAAGAATTTAAGTAATTGGTATGAGCACAATTGACTGAAATTATTCTCAGAATTTTATGGCAAGTCAATTAACTTAAGTCAAGTATATATGAGGATGCGTGTGCGCCCTATCCCTTTTGGAGATTGTCTTTGCAGGCACTCCAATGGACTGGATCCATTCGGGTCTACCGAGGCCAGGTCTGCCGAACAAATTCAGGTATTGCACATTAACATTAACATTAATCAATTTCAGGAAACAAGTCCAATCAGCACTCCCGAGGGCAGCCGACAGACCGCTGTATATAACCTTTGCATGTTTTATTGTTCCATGGCTCTTAGCACAGTACTTTTGTGTGTCCTTGTAAATGTGCTCAGGACTGTTTGGTCTACTCTCTGGTCTTCTGTTCTGTTCTCATTCTCTGCTTGCACCCATTCCCATAAAGAAAACTTTAAGTGCAGCTGAATGAAGCTAATTGTGTGATAATACTGTGGGAATGAGACGGGTGTGTTTCTTTTTCATGTTTTTATTCTCTGTTTCTCTCACTTCTGTGTAACAAAGGTGATTCTTTGCTTGCTCCTCAGTAAGGGGTAACAACTTGTGACGACTTGCACCTTTTCCCCTCTTTTCAAAGATTTTTCTTTTTTCCTCGTAATGAAAACCCACAAAGGCAAGATTGCTTCCTTACTTATTCTGTCAGAAAAAGATTTGCCAAAACTGGACGCAGAGAGCCAATGATTGGTGCAATGACTGGCACTGGCAGACTGGAGAGCAAAGAATGTGTTGACATGTCGTCCAAAAGCTAGAGGGGATAAAAAAAAAAAAAGGCAAAAGAAGAGGAAGCTTGTGCTTGACTTGAAGATTGGTATGTTGTTGAAGTAGAACTTTGTGGCAAATACTGTATCTGCTACCCATTAGACAGGAATCTGTCTCCAGCATGACTAGAATGATGATATGACTACAAAGTTGTATGAAGCTGATACAGACCAGTGCCATCCTTTTCTACCACTTATCCTACCACTTTTATACCGGAATAATTTTACTGTGTCACAGTGGAGTTTTAGTCAGTGATTGCACTCACCTGACTTTGGTGCTGGCAGCGTGGGTTCAGTTCCCACTCAGTGATGGTGCAAATGTGAGTGTGAATGGTTGTCTGTGTCTATATGTGCCCTATGACTGACTGGCGACTAGTTCAGGGTGTAGTCCGCCTTTCGCCCTAGGTCAGCTGGGATAGGCGCCCCCGTGACCCTAATCAATATAAGCGGTGTTGAGAATGGATGGATAGACAGTGGAGTTTTTAAGCTGTTGCTGTGGTTTCTTAGTATTATATTGGATATTTATTGAGAATCAGAGTCGAACAGAACAAGGTTTCTAGAGGGGAGTGAGAAAAGAAGACAAGAGACAAAGCACTAACTGTAAACAAGATAAGGAAAGTAAATCATTATATATCTAGAACAATGACACATTATATATGAGTGTCGTATGGGGCAATTGTGCTACACCCTGTGAGGGAAGGACAGGACAAGATAGAACAGGACAAGGACAGGAGAAGAAGCATGCAGGACAAGGGTCGTGAACCCGGCTGTACAACTGAAGTGTGGTGGGAGTGGCTATGTAAATTATAAACATCTATAGGACCAGAGAGTGAGTGAGGGGATACCCAAGCAATTCGCATATTCATGAGTTATTTGTTGCAATAAGTGAGTGGCCCCACACCCAGCGAAAAAGTCCCAGGGGTGTGTGCCTGCGAACGCATGCAAGTGAATTCAGATCGTTTTGCATGCACCATGACTGACAGAAGTGTTCCGTAATTGCTCTGCTGCACCGCACAGGCTGAGGACCCCACCCAATCAATCGAGAGTCGGGGTCGGGTCCAGGAGACCACCCAAGAGCAGCCTGGTGGACGGGACACGTCCCACACCGAGGGACCCAGGACGGTCCGCTGGCCCCACCGAGGCGCCCCGACAACCGGCCACCCGGAGGAGACCACAGGGACCCAATGTCCACCCCCCCACCCCTTTTCTAACATTTGCATGGGTCATACTTTTGCACTTTTCCTCCACCAGTGGTCTCCAATCTATAGTCTGGGAGCCATTTGCGGACCATCCTCCATTTTCATGCAGCCCGGATTTACTCAATATACCTTTTCACACGGCTTTACACTTCTCCGACAGCAGTGGTGTCCAACCTACAGCCCGGGGGCCATTTATGGGTCATCCTCCATTCTTGTGCAGCCCTTGTTAAAGCTTTTACAAAAGGTGGTGGGCCGACATGCAAACCGTGGGTGTCGAATCTTGTTACAGTGCCTTACACTTCATTTTCATCCACCAATTACATCATTCCAACCCATATCCGGAACCCAACAGGAAGTGAGCTATTACCTTTTCAAGGTAAACTCGTGGCCCCTTTTCCCACATTTGCACGAGCCATACCTGTGGTGTGGTGTTCAACTTACCACCCGGGGGCTACTCCATTGTCCCAATACCCCAAACTGCCAGTACACCAACGGTGCCGAGGTGCGAGAGCCTGATTTACACAGTTCTTTTATTGTTATTTTTAATTGATTGTACTCATTTTGGTGTCACGGTGGATGACTGGTTAGAGCGCCTGCCTCACAGTTCTGAGGACCTGGGTTCAAATCCCGGCCTCGCCTGTGTGGAGTTTGCATGTTAAAAATTAAAAGTGCTGCCACTCCAAGCGGAGCGGCATTACTTGCATATCATTAGCATAATTGCTCAATCATTTTTTGGTCAAATGCGGATATCTGCGTAACCTTACTCTCCTACCATGGCTGCATCACCGTGCCTTATTGCCTCTGTCTTCAGCCGATCAGAACGCTTGTTACAGTCCAAAATCACTATTTGCCCAAATCATCTCTTTGATTTCGTCACTGGAAATTAGTGTGGCAACGGATAGCAATAGACAAAGGCTCAATCGCTAGCGCAAACAAAAGAGGACTGAGTGGTAAGCCCTGACTTGTGGAATGTTGGAATAAAAAAGAAGTAAAATTTAAACCATTAGTTCTCACTGTAGCCTGTGGAGAGGAATACAGTAGTTTCACCCAAGTTATAAAACTTGGGTGAAACTAAATTTTTTCTCAAAATATAAAACAGATCCTTCCATTCCACCTGTTTTCCACATCCAATGAAATTAGAGCCTCTATGGAAATGGAAATACCTTTAGCAACAATGGTGCTATTTTATCCCCAAATTCATTATAAAATTCTGCCAAAATACCATCTGGCCCAGGACTTTTACTGGATCGTAAAGATATCGATGCAGCTTTAAATTGGGCAATTTTAATCGGTTTGTCCAATTCCATGGCCAAGTTTGGGTCCAAGACAGGGATAATCAGTTTATCACAGAAATCATCCAGTTCTTTTGTTGTGGGGTTAACTTCAGATGTGTAAAGTAATTCATAAAATTCTCTAAAACTATTATTAATCTCCAGGGGATCAGTAGTTAAACAAGATTTTGCCTGTATTTGAGAGATTAATTGAGAGGCCACAATTTGACATGGAGTATGTGCAAATTAGTTTGTGTTTGTCCCTATGTTCATAGAACCTTGACCTGGACCGGTGCTTCATTATGTGGTGTGTAATCAATAAATCATGTTCCGTTTGCAGCATCAGTCGTGTCTTATATGCTTCTGGTCAATGAATATTGTCGGTCTAATTCTACTGTCTTGAGCCAGTTAGTCTCATCTGCCCTGCCAAAGCCGTTTCTTGTGTGCCTTAAAAATATATTGTTTTGCCTTGTAAATATGCATTTATAGTATCCCATAGCCGGAAGGATAAACCTCTGGGGTCCATTTAGTTTACAGAAAGAAATCTATACGATCATGTATGAGTTTAACAAAGACTGCCCCCAAAAGCAAATGAGAATTTAGACGCCAGGTTGCACTTGTGTTCTGCATTTTCAGCTATATGTTCATAGATACAGGCAGGTGATCAGACAGAATAATAGAATCATATTTACATTGAGACATTAAATTTAATAGTCGCCGATGGACTAAAAATAAATCTATCTGGGTATACGTATGATGGACTGGCTAAAAGAAGGAGTATTGTTCCATTGAAGGATTAAAGGTGCGCTAGGGATCAAGCATTCCAAGTTCTTCCATGAAATGTTTTACTACTAAGTCTGATTTTGACAGTGTGACTGCAGTGGGGGATTGTCTATCAAAATGAGGGTTAATCCACTAATATACCTCAACTTATATAGCTTATACCTCAACTAACGAATGTTTGGTTTCTCTACCCCCTTCACACTTGCACAATATGCCTCAGTTCTTGAACCTGGTTAGCCAGCGTGAATATGTGGGAGAGGTGCCTAAATCCTATTGCCGATCTATGTCTGCCCCCCCGTACCACCTTTATTTCTAACTCCTCTTAGTTTCTCGCATGATTGCCGTTTCCGGAGATCCGCTAACACTGTCCTCTCCTACTTGTGCCTAACCTTATTCCTCAACCCGACTGCTTAGATGACATGACCGACTCTGACCTGGATTCAGCGATCTAGTTTTACACAACCTGCTTATGAGGAATTTTCTTGAACCTCGATCAAGGTGTGACGTTCTTGACAAATTTAATGTTGTTTGTAAACATGTTATCCATATCATTGTTCTAGTTGGACAACCATCCTGTGTAACCTTGCTTCAACAGCAATTCATTGTTTTTTCTCAACTGGGATGGAAATGTAATAACTAATGTGTGAATCTTCTCTCCTAGAAAGTTACTGGGTATTCGCTGACTGAAGGAACTTCCTTATTCTTCCTGTATGCTCTGCCTCTCGGGCGGCAGTGTGATGGGGGAAGTGGGCCACGAACACACCTTTGCTCACTCACACTCAGCCTCTCTCTCTCTCTCTCTCTCTCTCTCTCTCTCTCTCATTTTGTATTTCCTTGTAATACATTTCTGATATTAAGTTGTCTGGGGCTTTATGCCCCTGGCAGGGTCACCCATGGCAAACAGGTCCTAGGTGAGGGACCAGACAAAGCACGGCTCCAAAAACCCCAATGACGAATACAATTAATGGATTCAGGTTTCCCTTGCCCGGACGCGGGTCACCGGGGCCCCCCTCTGGAGCCAGGCCTGGAGGTGGGGCTCGAAGGCGAGTGCTTGGTGGCCGGGCCTGCACCCATGGGGCCCGCCCGGGCACAGCCCGAAAGGGTAACGTGGGCCCCCCTTCCCACGGGCTCACCACCTGTGGGAGGGGCCATAGGAGTCGGGTGCAGTGCGAGCTGGGCGGTGGCCAAAGGCGGGGACCTTGGCGATACGATCAGCACAACACTGTGAAGTTTTCTTATTTCAATCACCCCAAGAGGAAGCATCTAATTTGTGTCAAAGGCCTGGGGTGGGCATGTATCAGACAAACATCTTACCGAAAACAGTGGTGGTTCAATGGTTTTTACACAAAAATTAAAAACAGTTGTTCCCTTTGTTCTGTTTTTCTTTCTAGGAAAGAAGCCTACAGATCAGATGTTACACCAAGATTCAGCACTGTATTTCACTTCTCAATTCTGGCAACACTCCAGACTTGAAAAACTTTGTTGCCTTCATGTCGTTCGAAGCTTGGATCTGGGGTTATTCTTTCAATATATAAATCTGAAGGTGACGACACACAAAAGTCAAAGAATTGTGAATTGTGCGTGGCTTCACTGACCACATTCCACTAGATTTAAAACCTTTCTACCCTGTGTTTGAAGGGTGGTCATTTCTGTAGAAGACAGTTCAGATCAGAGGATTTTCTGTGTTTGTGTTGGCTGAAGCCACGGACATGACAGTGAATTACACATTGCGTTACCTCATTCTGGACATAACTGCAAACATTAACTTCTGCATGTGAACATGTCTGTCCGATTCCTGCCATACAGGTATAATGGGCTGTCAAAACTGTCCTTGTCTTCTCTCCAGTTATCCAGGGTTTCATTCATTCTTTGGCTGTGTTTTACCTGCACAAACACAATGTTATAACCTTAGTGATTAGCTACAAACATAGTAGGCCTCGTTAGCTTAATTTCCCTAAATAAAAGTTGTAATAAAAGACAAGTACTTGTACAAACCTGTCCACACACAACCAAGATATCCATTGGTGTCGTCGCCATCTTAATTTCGCCAACAAGTCCTGCCTTGACGTACGACCAAGCATTAATGCTTTTGGATGCCTTGAGGCTTTACTTTGTGCATTCCCCCGGCGTTGAAATAAGGTACATATGAATGTCAGGAAACTTTTCAGTGTCCTTGGACCACTGGTTCTGGTAACTCGTAAGGATCACTGGTGAGTTCAACTGCCTTTAATTACATTAGATAATCCCGTGTTTTATTTCCCCCTACTGAACGCAGCGATGTTTTTTCCACTCAGTGGGAGTGGCACCTCAGTGAGGGTGTGTGTTCCGGTGGGAATGTGACATCAGTGCATCCCCTCTATTTGCAATACATCAGAAATGTACCTTATAGGGATGTTGAAATTTTGGGTACTGTTTATGGGGCCTCTTTTCATCTGATTCCTTTGATCCCTCAAATTCTCGGACAAAGCGTGCCAGCTCAGGGTGAACAACCTGGGCCTGCTCTCAGTGAACAGTTTCTGGCTCATCCAGGTTCTCTGTGACATCACCTCAATTCTTGAGCCAATCAATTAGTTGCCACTATTGAGGAAGTTCATTTTCTATTCGAATTAGTTCAAAGTTGAGTTCATCGGTCCAAAATCGAAGTCGTTCATCTTTTTTTTTTTTTTCAATGTTGCTGATGGGCTATTACCCTCAAAATAGTGGCATTTCATTTTCCCATTGTTGCCACCCATTCAGTCCACACTAGTAGCCAGCTGCAGCTTTCACCTGACAATCTCAAAAACACGAGTAAAAACTGCTTGCATGGTGTTTTTTTTTTTTTTTTTTAAATGTGGAATTAAAACAAAAACAGGATAGGGCAAACAAAAACATGCAATACAGTGTGACAGGAACGATGGTGAAAGGACATTTATAACTTTGCATTCCTTGCAGCTCTGGCTGACTATATTAAAAAAGTATTTATCTACTCTTATATGACAAAACAAAATAAATTCTATATTATCACAGTGTGATTGTTTCGTGTTTTAACTAAAGCATTCTGGTAAAAATAATATTTTTTCTAGTAATCCATTTTTACAATATGTACTATATTACAAAAGAACGAAAGGAAACATTCACTCCCATTTACACCGTGTCCCTGAAACCACCTCGCGCACTCATACATCTGCAGTGTGCCTACCCTAATGTAAACATGAATGGCGGCCATGTCCGCAACGAATGGGTTGCCAAATATGACATTTATCCCCCGACATACAGTGCCGTATGAAGGCTCTTATATAGTGTGTTCGGCCAGGGTTTGTCTTGGAAGTCACTGCAAAACCTGACATTCTTGAATGAAAATTAACCATTGCTCAAAAACCATTCGCAGACACCAGAATAAGTGCGTTTTCGGTAACGTTCATCAGGCTGAAATTAACTCAGTCCACAGTTCAGTTCACGTTCGTCCAAAATATGAACTACTTCATGAACTTTTGTTTATTGAACTCGTTCAGGTACAACACTGTTAGTTGCTCATGCATCTGGTCATGGGGGATCTTGGAAAATGCTCATCTCGACTTCTGTCCCATAAAATCATCACTCTTAAACTTCACAAACAGAACAGGATGTCTTTCTTCTAGTTTAGCCATATTGTGGAGATGGTTGGATAGGTTATGGGCATAGTGTGTATGATCCAAGGTAAATACCCATGGCGTCAGAGAGTCAAGTGTCTCCATGTAGAGGAAGAAGTCAAGAATATGATTTGGATAAAGGAGTGAATGAGAAACATGATTTGAACATATCTAACCTGAAGAATGAAAAGATCCAGCTCCACGGACTTGAACGAGAAATATCCTTGGAGTTGTGAGACACACAGCGTCTTGAGCCATTCATCAATAGACTGGGGGTTGAGAGCCCTTGTCTCATCAGTATATATATATTTTTTTGTTTTCTTCGTGTACTGATTATAAGCCTTCTTCATGAGCACAAAGAACAACTACAGACACCTTATGCATGTACTGTAACTGGTTCTGCAGATGCGGTGAACACTCATGAAGCTCGGAGCTTTGCAACTAGTTGAGATGTCACTATTTGTAAGAGTTGTGGTCCAAGGGCACCATCATGTGTTGGATGCTTTGAAATGATACTTGCTACTATGGTACTTCCTTTGACAATGAAAATAATCTCACATCCCCTCCTGGAGCCGTCACTTTATAGTGGTGGAGGGGTTTGTGTGTCCCAATGATCCTAGGAGCTACGTTGCCTGGGGCTTCACGCTGCTGGTAGGGTCAAAGCCCGGAAGGGTACCGTGGGTCCCCCTTCCCATGGGCCCACCACCTGTGGGAGGGGCCATAGGGGTCGGGTGCAGTGTGAGCTGGGCGGTGGCCAAAGGCGGGGACCTTGACGATCCGATCCCAGGCTACAGAAGCTGGCTCTAGGGAGGTGGAATGTCACCTCTCTGGCAGGGAAGGAGCCCGAGCTGGTGTGTGAGGTCGAGAAGTTCCGACTAGATATAGTCGGGCTCGCCTCCACACACGGCTTGGGCTCTGGTACCAGCCTTCTTGAGGGGTGTTGGACTCTCTTCCACTTTGGAGTTGCCCACAGTGAAAGGCGCTGAGCAGGTGTGAGTATACTTATTGCCCCCTGGCTCGGCGCCTGTACGTTGGGGTTCATCCCGGTGGACGAGAGGGTAGTCTCTCTCCGCCTTCGGGTGGGTGGACAGGTCCGGACTGTTTGTGCCTATGCACCAACAGCAGTTCAGAGTACCCACCCTATTTGGAGTCCTTGGAGGGGGTGGTGGAGAGCGCTCCCGCTGGGGACTCCATCGTTCTGCTGGGGGACTTCATTGCTCACGTGGGCAATGACAATGAGAACTGAAGGGGCGTGACTGGGAGGAACCCGAGTGGTGTTCTGTTATAGGACTTCTGTGTTGATCATGATTGTCCATAATGAACACCATGTTCAAGCATAAGGGTGTCCACACATGCACTTGGCAGCAGGACACCCTAGGTCGCAGTTCGATGATCGACTTTGTAGTCATGCCATCGGATTTGCGGCTACATGTTTTGGACACTCGGGTGAAGAGAGGACCGGAGCTGTCAACTGATCACCACCTGGTGGTGAGTTGGCTGTGATGGTGGGGAAAGATGCTGGTCCGACCTGGAAGGCCCAAACGTATTGTGAGGGTCTGCTGGGAACGTCTGGCAGAATCCCCTGTCAGATGGAGTTTCAACTCCCACCTCTAACAGAACTTTGCTCGTGTTCCAGGGGAGGCGGGGGACATTGAGTCAGAGTGGACCATGTTCTGTGCCTCCATTGCTCAGGCGGCCGACCGGCGCTGCGGCCGTAAGGTGGTCGGTGCCTGACGTGGCGGCAATCCCCGTACAAGTTGGTGGACACCAACGGTGAGGGATGCCGTCAAGCTGAAGGAGTCCTATCGGGCTTTTTTGAAGCAGCTGATGGGTACCGGCTGGCCAAGCGGAATGCAGCTTTTGTGGTCGCTGAAGCAAAACACGGGCATGGGAGGAGTTCGGTGAGGCCATGGAAAAAGACTTCTGGATGGCTTCGAGGAAATTCTGGTCCACCATCCGTCGTCTCAGGAGGGGGAAGCAGTGCACTATCAACACTGTGTATAGTGGGGATGGGGCGCTGCTGACCTCGACTTGGGACGTTGTGAGTCGGTAGGGAGAATACTTCGAAGACCTCCTCGGGGACAGGGCCTCTGGATTGGCAGACTGAGGTGGTGGTCCCCCTTTTTATGAAGGGGGACCGGAGGGTGTGTTCCAACTACAGGGGGTTCACACTCCTCAGCCTCCCTGGTAAGGTCTATTCAGGGCTGCTGGAGAGGAGGGTCCGTCGGGAAGTCGAATCTCAGATTCAGGAGGAACAGTGTGGTTTTCGTCCTGGCCGTGGAACAGGAGACCAGTTCTACACCTTCGATAGGGTCCTTGAGGGTGTATGGGGGTTCGGCCAACCACTCTACATGTGTTTTGTGGTTTTGGAGAAGGCGTTCGACCGTGTCCCTCAGGGAGTTCTGTGGGGGGTGCCTCGGGAGTATGGGGTACCGAACCCCCTGATACGGGCTGTTTGGTCCCTGTACGACCAGTGTCAGAGTTTGGTCCGCATTGCTGGCAGTAAGTCGGACTTGCTTCCGGTGAGGGTTGGACTCCGCCAGGGCTGCCCTTTGTCACCGATTCTGTTAATTACTTTTATGGACAGAATTTCTAGGCGCAGCCAAGCGTAGAAAGGTTTGGTGGCCTCAATATTGGCGGCCTCAGTAAGGTTTGGTGGCCTCAATATTGCATTTGTGCTTTTTGCATATGATGTGGTTCTGTTGGCTTCATCAGGCCGTGATCTCCAACTCTCACTGGAGTGGTTCACAGCCAAGTGTGAAGCGGCTGGGATGAAAATCAGCACCTCCAAATCTGAGACCATGGTCTTCAGTCGGAAAAGGGTGGTGTTCCCTCTCAAGGTCGAGGATGAGATCTTGCCCCAAATGGAGGAGTTCAAGTATGTTGAGATCTTGTTCACGAGTGAGGGAAGAATGGAACGGGGGATTGACAGGCAGATCGACAGGCAGATCGGTGCAGCGTCGGCAATGATACAGACTTGGGATCGGTCAGTTGTGGTGAAGAAGGAGCTAAGCTGAAAGGCGAAGCTCTCAATTTACCGGTCGATCTACGTTCCTACCCTCACCTATGGTCACGAGCTGTGGGTGGTGACCGAAAGAACAAGATCTTGGATACGAGTGGCTGAAATGAGTTTCCTCCGCAGCGTTTCCAGGCTCTCCCTTAGAAAGAGGGTGAGAAGCTTGGTCATCCGGGAGGAACTCAGAGTAAACCTGCTGCTCCTCCCCATTGAGAGGAGCCAGATGAGGTGGCTGGGGCATCTGATTCGGATGCCTCCCGGACGCCTCTCTGGTGAGGTGTTCCGGGCACGTCCCACCGGGAGGGGACCCCAGGGTCGACCTAGGACACGCTGAAGAGACTATGGCTCCCGGCTGGCCTGGGAACGCCTTGGGATCCCCTTGAAAGAACTGGAGGAAGTGGCTGGGGAGAAGGACGTCTGGGCGTCCCTGCTAAAGGTACTTCCCCCACGAACCGACCTCGGAAAAGCGGAAGAAAATTGATGGATGGATGGATGGATAATCTCACATTGATCAGATGACGTTTCAATGTGGCTGCCTCATTCGGTTATCCTTAAAAACCCTGCATTACAACAATAATCCCTAGTAGTGGAAAACTGGGATTGGTAGCCTGCAGAAAGTTAACATGTACTGATGAGTTTAACTCGTTACTCAAAATCATTATTTTTTTAAATGGAGCGCAATAATGCCTGAAGTGGAGAACTGCGCCTAGGAGAACAATGAAACCTCAGGTTTCTCTTAAGAGAAATGTTGGTTTGAGGCCATCCATCCATCCATCCATTGTCTGTACCACTTTATCCTCACAAGGTCACAGGCGTGCCAGAGCCTATCCCAGCTATCTTCGGGCGAGAGGCGGGGTACACCCCAAACTGGCTGCCAGCCAATCGCAGGGCACATATATACAAACAACATAATCATCAAAAGTTTCAGAGATCCTGGAGAAATCACTGCATTTAAGCGGCAAAGCCGAAAACCAACATTGAATGGCCGTGACCTTCGATCCCTCAGGCGGTACTGCATCAAAAACCGACATCAATGTGTAAAGCATATATCACCACATGGGTTCAGGAACACTTCAGAAAACCAATGTCAGTAAATACAGTTCGGCGCTACATCCGTAAGTACAACTTAAAACTCTACTATGCAAAGCAAAAGCCATTTATCAACAACACCCAGAAACACTGCCGGCTTCTCTGGGCTCGAGCTCATCTAAGATGGAGTGATGCAAAGTGGAAAAGTGTTCTGTGGTCCGATGAGTCCACATTTCAAATTGTTTTTGGAAATTGTGGACGTCGTATCCTCCGGGCCAAAGAGAAAAAGAACCAGACTGTTATGGACGCAAAGTTCAGAAGCCAGCATCTGTGATGGTATGTGGCTGTGTTAGTGCCAATGGCATGGGTAACTTACACATATGTGAAGGCACATACAGGTTTTGGAGAAACATATGCTGCCATCAAAGCAACGTCTTTTTCATGGACGCCCCTGCTTATTTCAGCAAGACAATGCCAAACCACATTATGCGCGTGTTACAACAGCGTGGCTTCGTAGTAAAAGAGTGCAGGTACTAGACTGGCCTGCCTGCAGTCCAGACCTGTCTCCCATTGAAAATGTGTGGCGCATTATGAAGCGTAAAATACGACAACGGAGACCCCGGACTGTTGAACAGCTGAAGATGTACATCAAGCAAGAATGGGAAAGAATTCCACCTACAAAGCTTCAACAATTAGTGTCCTCAGTTCCCAAACGTTTATTGAATGTTGTTAAAAGAAAAGGTGATGTAACACAGTGGTAAACAGGACCCTGTCCCAGCTCTTTTGGAACGTGTTGGAGACATAAAATTCTAAGTTAATAATTTTTTGCTAAAAACAATAAAGTTTATCAATTTGAATTTTAAATAAATTGTCTTTGTATTGTATTCCATTAAATATCAGTTGAACATGATTTGCAAATCATTGTATTCGGTTTTTATTTATGTTTAACACAACGTCCCAACTTCATTGGAATTTGGGTTGTATTATTATTATTATTATTGTTATTATTGAAAATACAGATGTGAACAATCCTCAAGAGTGTGTCGAACAGAAATCTACATCAAATGTGTCAGACTTTCGGCCCGCGGTCCCGAACCAGCCCGTCAGAGGGTCCAATCCGGCCTGGGCGTATTGAGAATGCATTCACGCCTATAGGTCAACAAATGTAGCTGTTGTTTCTAACCTTTTCCACTGGAGGGCGCACTGAAGACCACTTCCCCCCTACTGACATTCTGAAAATGTTACTCAACAGCTTCACTTCAAAAGAAGTTGGTCACTTATGTTTTTTTTCATGCACTGCCACAACTTTTATATATTTTTATGTACACTATCCATTTAAAAGGAAGGGGGATAACTGCACACACTTTCTGAATAGTTACCACTTTAGTTGGTATGATGTTGTGACGAGTCAGTTGAGGTTGTCAGCATTTCCAGATGGATGTGGAAACTTACAACAGAGTTGTTTTCGAAACGGTACATATAAAGATCCTCTTTTATCTGGAAGTTGCACGTGTAAATAAAAAAACAGATAATACTGTCGAAACGACAATTGTTTTCGTCAAGGTTGCTCATATGAGCCGCAACAACATTTGATAAACAATAATAATCGATAAATGTAAATATGTTATGAATGGACTTGGTAAACATTTTGAATAATTATTATAGCTTACTAAGCCACAAATATACTGGCTACTTGACCTCAAATTGGGGTGAATATGGCTCGAGAACTAGGATGAGTTTGACAACCTTGCTTGAAACAAATGCAAGAAAAGGGACTGGTACTGAATTCTGATCATTAAGCACAAGTACACATACTGTATGACTGTAGTCATTAAAAACAAGCTAATTTTCGGGGTGTTACCGTATTTGGAAACTGTTAGAATGATATAAAAGAAAACATTTTCTATTTTCTATAAATATGAAACTCAAGAATTTGCAAATAATTAATTGGTCATGGGAATTTTACATAATTTAATTCTGTTCAGTCACGATGACTTTGAAGGGGTATTAATTTGTCTCATTTGAGGTTTTTTTTTGAGGGCATCAAGTCATGTGCAGATTCATTTATTGTTCTCTTTGTTGGTGGATAGAAAAGCCATTTATGTTTGGCTGATGTATTCATTATCACGCTTCAATGAACTCGTGGGTCATATTTAAACTGCCAAGGAAAACGATGAGCACGTGCTTTCTGTATGGTATCGTAAACATGAACGAATGGTGTCATCGTTAAGAAACTGCCAAAAAACATGACCTTCTTGTTAGCAGTAATGACTTAAACTATAATATTTCACAAGATGTTACCCAAGTTGTTGAATTTAATATAGGAACTCATTGATTACACTTCAGGGGGAAGATTCTCTTTTATACTTTGAGAGGAAAAGTCACTGAGGAGGCTGTAGCTATGTGCCCTCTGAGCATTTGGGAGATGGGTGCTTTGCTCAAGAGCACCTAAAGCACGTCTTGAATATGCAACTCTCTGGTCCAAAGTAACGTTTTAAAGATTCAACTACTGGCGACTCACCATCTATATCAAAAGCAGTGAACACCAGCTTCCTTCCTCATGTGGGGCATCAGTTAGGGCAGAATGTTTTATTTTTAGGTTTTACAATAACTTATCATGTTTTGACAAGTAAAAATGTGAGATGTGTGAGGCGCATCTGTGATGCAAATCACCTTCTCATTGTACCTCCGTACATCACGAAAGTTAAGACTGAGTGTTTGATTGCTGAGCACTCATTGTGACACTTGGCAGTGTGAAGGTCGAAAGGTCTCACAGTCACCTGAAAGTTGCTTCCTTGATTATCTGTCATACTAAAGACTATGGTCTCCAGGTTCTTTGGAGAACCCTCGAGAGCTCATCAACGAGTACAGGTGGTGTTCCGTGCTGTGTGCTGCACACTTTGACCTCATCGACACCTTCTTTCTTGTCCTCAGCTGTCGCACCGCAAACCGAAGCCACGAGTTTGTTCTCAAATCATCAACACACCAGCTTCACCCATAATTACATCCATCCATCCAACCATCCATTTTCTTTCCCGCATATCCTCACTACGGTCGCGGGTTGCTGGAGCCTATCCCAGCTATCTACGGGCGAGAGGCGGGGCACATCCTGAACCGGTCACCAGCCAATCACAGGGCACATAGAAACAAACAACCACTCACACTCACATTCACACCTACGGGCAATGTAGTGTCTTCAATCAAACAACCACGCATGTTTTTGGGATGTGGGAGGAAACCGGAGTGCCCGGAGAAAACCCACCCAGGCACAGGGAGAACATACAAACTCCACACAGGCGGGGCCGGGGATTGAACCCCGGTCCTCAGAACTGTGAGGCAGACGCTCTAACCAGTCTTCCAAGGTGCCGCCTAAACAGAATACAATGATTTGCAAATCATGTTTAACCTATATTTAATTGAATACACTGCAAAGACAAGATATTTAATGTTCAAACTGATAAACTTGATTGTTTTGAGCAAATAATTATTAACTTAGAATTTTATGGCTGCAACACGTTCCATAAAAGCTGGGACAGGTGGCAAAAAAGACATTTGAGGAATGCTCATCAAACACCTGTTTGGAACATCCCACAGTTGAACAGGCTAATTGGGAACAGGTGGGTGCCATGATTGGGTATAAAAGGAGCTTCCCTTAATTGCTCAGTCATTCACTCGATCTGATACTCTTTTCACCTCCAAGACATTATGAGCCAACTCTTCTTTTAAAATAACCCCGACTCCATTTCTCTTCCCATCTACACCATGGTAAAATAAAATAATTTATATATCAACCTTTCTCCTAATCATCATGTCACCCGAGTACCCGGAGAGGAACTGTGGTACTGTATGCTGACGTCTGGAGTGGAAGAGAAGTATGTTAGAATAATACAGGACATGTACGAGGGCAGCAGAACAGCGGTGAGGTGTGACAGACGAATTTAAGGTGGAGGTGGGACTGCATCATGGACTGGAATCCCCGTGGACCATGATGTTTGCAGATGACATTGTGATCTGCAGTGAAAGCAGGGAGCAGCTGGAGGAACAGTTAGAAAGATGGAGGCATGCACTGGAAAGAAGAGGAATGAAGATTAGCCGAAGTAAAACAGAATATATGTGCATGAATGAGAGGGGTGGTGGGGGAAGAATGAGGCTACGGGGAGCAGAGATAGCAAGGGTGGAGGACTTTAAATACTTGGGGTCAACCGTCCAGAGCAATGGTGAGTGTGGTCAGGAAGTGAAGAAACGGGTCCAAGCAGGTTGGAACGGGTGGAGGAAGGTGTCAGGTGTGTTATGTGACAGAAGAGTCTCTGCTCGGATGAAGGGCAAAGTTTATAAAACAGTGGTGAGGCCAGCCATGATGTACGGATTAGAGACAGTGGCACTGAAGAGACAACAGGAAGCAGAGCTGGAGGTGGCGGAAATGAAGATGTTGAGGTTCGCTCTTGGAGTGACCAGGTTGGATAAAATTAGAAATGAGCTCATCAGAGGGACAGCCAAGGTTCGATGTTTTGGAGACAAAGTTAGAGAGAGTAGACTTCGATAGGTTGGACACATCCAGAGGAGAAATAGTGAGTATATATAATAGTGAGTATATTGGTAGAAGGATGATGAGGATGGAGCTGCCAGGCAAGAGAGCAAGAGGAAGACCAAAGAGAAGGTTGATGGATGTCGTGAGGGAAGACATGATGGCAGTTGGTGTTCGAGAGGAGGATGCAGGAGATAGGCTTACATGGAAAAGGATGACGTGCTGTGGTGACCCCTCAAGAGACAAGCCGAAAGGAAAAGAAGATATATATATATCTATATATAGATATATATATCTATATATCTATATATAGATATCTATATATCTATATATAGATATCTATATCTATATATATATATTTATAGATCCATCCATCCATTTTCTGAGCCGCTTCTCCTCACAAGGGTCGCGGGCGTGCTGGAGCCTATCCCAGCTGTCATCGGGCAGGAGGCGGGGCACACCCTGAACTGGTTGCCAGCCAATCGCAGGGCACATACAAACAAACAACCATTCGCACGCACAGTCACACCTACGGGCAATTTAGAGTATCCAATTTATGCATGTTTTTGGGATGTGGGAGGGGATATATATATATATATATATATATATATATATATATATATATCTAGATATCTAGATATCTATATCTAGATATCTATATCTAGATATTTATATATCTAGATATCTATATACACTTCTCAAGTGCAGTGACATAAACATCTATACATATATATGTATATACATATATATATATATATATACATATATCTATATCTATATATATATATATACATACATCTATATATATATACACACATCTATATAGATATATAGATAGATATATAAATATAAATATAAATATTACTATTTCAGGTCCTGAGAGACTGTAATTCCCAGGAACCTGCAGGTCTCAAAGGTTGACACAGGGCAAATGGACAGTGGAGGGGCAGCTGTGGTGAAGGATGCCTTTTGAAGTCCACGATCATCTCTACAGTCTTGCGCATGTTCAGCTCCAGGTTGCGTCGGCCGCACCACAGCTCCAGCCGCTCCGCTTCCTGTCGATACGCAGACTCGTCACTGTCTTTGATAAGGCCGATGACTGTGGTGTCATCTACAACCTTCAGGAGTTTGATAGCCGGGTGCGTTGAGGTGCAGTCGTTCGTGTAGAGAGAGCAGAGCAGCAGAGAGAGGACACAACCTTGGGACGCCCCAGTGCTGATGGCGCGTGCAGATGCTGTGTCCTGCCCGTCACAAAGCTGTAAATCACCTGGCAGATGGCAGGCGAGACGCTGAGCTGGAGAAGCTTGGAGGAGAGGAGTTTGGGTATGATGGTGTTGAACGCGGAGCTGAAGTCCACGAACTGGACACAAGTGGCTGGAGAGAGCTGATTGGTCGACACAAGGTAGACCATGACACTCACGTTGGGATCATTCAATGTGGAGTCTCGCTATCATAGTGAAGCAGAATTCACCAAGCATGGGACTGTTCGTCTCTACTCACAACCCCAGAGAGGAGGGATGTGGGTGAAGTAAAATAGGGGAGGATGTCATGATACTAATCGTGTCAGCTTAGACTGGATCCAAAAGCAGACTGAAGCGGTGGGAATAGGTTTAGAAGGGTTTATTGAGGGTTGGCTCAGGGTAAGGATATCCAAGGCGAGATGGTGGACCGTCGGGACAGGGAGCGAGCAGGAAGCGGGGACGTAAGCAGGTGGGGTAGTTTGGCGGCAGGGGTGGAGCGGACGGCGAGGCGGTGGGCACGGGAGGAGCATCGGAGACGAAGAAGAACACGATCGGGTGAGTACAGATGCGGGTCGTCGGATAGTTACTTGTATAAAGCAAAAAGCTGGAGGTACGAGAGTCGGCCTGTGTACCACAATCAAGTGTCAATACTCAGGCGATGGCAGGCTGGACTTGACAGGCTTAAATGAGTGCCGCTTGAAGACAGATGCGCGGCCCAGGTGATGCTGATTGGTGGGGAGGGAGAGGGGGAGAAATAGAGAGATAAGGCGCCACCCAAGCGCCGAAGGAGGAACTGCGGGGCATGGATCACGACAGAGGATATTTTGAGAAGCGGGTCCCGTTCAATCACATCCACGTAACCAACTTGCGGGGTTCATCTCTTCCACACGTTTTGAAACATTACACATGTACGCTACTACATATTGTGTTTGCATGGCTTGGCGGCAGCTGTACAGCGGGGTCGCTTCCTTGCACTTCCAGCAGTGTTGTTAGTGGACTGTGATGATGCTGTAATGTTTTTTCAGCATGCCAGTTTTGAAGATTATTTGTGGAGGTTAAAGGTCACTCTGGGTCTATGTGGTACTCATTAAAGCCCACTGAAGTGACGGGTATGATCCACTGGTTCCAAAAAGGCTGGCAACATTTAGCTCGGGAGACAGTGGCACAAGATCAGTGACCTTACCAGCGACCAGTTATCAGAGAAGCAGTTTGCTGACTACCGAGATTCCAGTCAGAGAGGAGCAGCGTCAGAGAGTGAAATGAGGCTGGATAATCAAGAAAAGTAAGCTGTATCCCCAACGGGAGAGCGCAGAGAGCTCCATGCAGGCTGCTATTGGCACCATCCTTCTGTCTCTATCTCTTTAAGAGCCGAGAGAAGGAGCATGTGTGTGTGTGTGTGTGTGTGTGTGTGTGTGTGCGTGTGGGGGAGGGGTAATGGCTGGGGTGGAACAGTCCTGTAATGAGTAGCTACAAGAGAGACGAGCGATAGAAAGAGAAATATAACGAGGCCAAAACAATCCCGAGAAGGGCAGATGATTTGGTGAAATTGAGAGATACAGCCACAGTTCTGGTTCAGGGAGACGTTGGAATGGAGAGGACAATGGAGAGGAATATTTTTTTTCCTGCTTCTCTTGACACCCTCAGGAGAGAGCCTCCTGTGCAGAGTGGAGAAAGCGGAATGAAACAGGAGATAATCACACTCCACTTCACTTTGGCCTCTGAATCTGTGCTGTAATGACTAGATGACTTGGATTGCTGTTTAAATGTTTGTTTTCTGAGCCTTTCTATAGCGAAATAGCTTCAACTTTCTGCTCTCCACATTTTTTTTTCTGAATGACGTACCAACGTGGTCGGACCTCAGCTTCACGTCTCCATTTCTGCCGGTGCAGGAGGAATGTCGGGATGCTCTAATGGCTAATTGAGCCGAGCTCGATTGCTGCTCCTGTCGTTACTCTGTAGGCCTGTGGGACTGGTGGAAAAGCCTAGCCCTCGCTTGTCTGGAGCGCCTCGCTGCACGACTGAGACGACGGGCCGACGGGTGGAGAAGACGGCGTTGGACGAGGATGAGGAGCACCGTTAGCACACTTGCCCAAGGGAAAGAGCACGTATGACATCTGTCTTCATCGCTGCAGACTCATCACCGAAGCTTAAATTTCCTCTACATCATATATGATGCCTGTAAGGCCTTCCTGTCATTCCTAAGAGGAAACTGGTTTTCACAATTGGAGGCGAGGAAGTCAGGGGCCTGTGCCTCCCTGATACCTGATCCAAACAAGGCCTCCTCCCTACTTGCTACTTCTGAGTAAACTAGGCCTTTGCATTTCTTTTTCTCGACATTCTAAGGATTTGCCTAAACCTGTTTCATGCATGTCCACTGGAGGCAGGTTTGACTTTGATGATGGGGGGTCGTACTGTGGGGGGTGGGAGCAGGGAAAAGCCCATGGCAGAGGGGTCTGCACGGGGCCACAGGGACAGGGTGAGTACGCAGGGGCATGGAGTCACGGCTTTGAGGTCCTGGGCGTGTACACATGGCCCAGTGGGAATAGCTATCAGGGCACCTGGGCACAGGGCAAGCGGCATGGCATCGGAGTGGAAAGCAAGGGCCGCTGGGATTATAGAGGGGAATGGACGCAAGGGTTTAAAGGTCGCTACGGACAGTTGGAGAGCACAGCCAGTGGTGCCCGCTATGAGGGGACATGGAGCAACAGCCTCCAGGATGGATACGGAACTGAAACCTACTCTGATGGAGGTAAAGCTGATTTCGAGTCTCGTCATTCATTCTGATGTAGTCCCACTGCAGCTGCTATTGCAATAAACCACCGTTTGGTGATTCCAATCATTTTCAGGATACACGTTGGACAAACATGAGCACGGTATCTTAATGCTTAGCCCGTCTGCCTCACAGTTCTGAGGTTTTGGGGTTCAAATTTGGCCCCAATCTACCTATGTGGATTTGCATGTTCTCCCCGTGCTTGCGCGGATGGGCACCAGCTCACCCATGAGCAGTATAGAAAATGGATGGATGGAAATTGAACCATTTGCTGAACCTGGTGTAAAATGCAGAACTTCTCAAGTGCAGTGACATAAACATAATCTGGGTCACATCCACAAAAGACATCAGGTGGGCTGTGTCTGTATCATTAATTATAAAACAGCTAACATAAGGAAAACACAGATGTACACAACCAGCCTCTTACCTGCTCAGCATCACACCCTCAGTGCTGTAAAGTCGCCACGGCAACACAAAGACATCAGGTCAGCATGTCATTAGAGACCACTGCATGGCTCTCATGCAGTCTGATACTTCTAATTTGGGCCACTTAATGTGTAATGCAGTGCAGGCCGAGTGGAGGAGAATGTTGGAGTTCCATCGGGGATGGAGGAGGAGGAGGGAACACAGCCGTGTGCAGTCTAAAGCCGACATTTGTGGTGAAGTTACTGTTACAAAAAGCTCTAACACAGGAAATATAAACTAGACGCTGAATGCGAGGGGGGGAAAAAACCCCCGCTGCGTCACACAACACGTCTGCCCCGGTCTTCCGCTCACGTGGAGGACCGCCGACAGAAGAATACAGCATGCACGAGGTGACACATTTTCTGCAAGTCAGTAAATCTAGGCACACAACAAACAGGAGAGCCAAAATGGACATGAATTGGAGGCCTCACACATGCTTGTTTTCAGCACCATAGACAGCTCCTGGTCACGTTGAAGACAATTATTATAGGCAGTAACCCCAGACGGCAGACGACGAAAACAAATACATTTGAGAGAAGCTTTATTGACATATATTTACTGTACAGTACATACACACACGTTTGTTGCATCTTTGCACTATCCTATATACTGTATTTCTGTTGTGTTTGTACTGCTGGGAAAAATACAATTGAGAGAGAGTTATTAATCAAACTGTATTCTCAGCATTGTCTGCTTGCAATGGACTGCAATGCACTGCATCATATTGAGAGCTGTTTCTAAGTTTGCCCCTCTCATGTAGCTGAATAAAGTAACCAAAATACTGTATCAGAAACAGCCCTCAGTAAGATCAAGTGCACTTCTACAACAAGGAAAACTAAAACCACAGGTCTGGCTGCTGCCATTAAATCAGTTTTATCTGAACTGGACACTATTCATTCATTAAAAATGAGCAGAGAACAGTAACAACAATTTCTCTTTCCTAGCGGAATGTTTTTACTCGGGCTAGAACTTGCCCTCTAAATCCCCATTCGTTATTCACGTTGACAGTACACAATGACTCGAATCAGAACTGAATCGTTACTCTTTGTACTATCCCGAAATAAAGACATGTCATCGTACAAGAAATGAAAAATCGAATTTGACTATTTGGAAAACTATTGAACCAGAAAGAGAATACGCTGAGACGCTTCGGCTGCTGCTTCTCCATCCGGAGAATGCACAGAAGCTGTGAGCAGTACGTCCAAATAGCGTCGGCCATAAAACAAAGTCTAAAAATTGTGAAATATTTTAAATAAAAAGTGGCATGGCAGCAGTTGCAGCTGTTGTCAAAAATTCTGATTCAGCATTTGTTTTTCTCGGTGGACTCGAAAACCGATTCATAAACGGCCCTATTTTTTACTTTGTCAAACTAGTGGTATGGAGCCTGCCCTCCACTTGCAAGGGTTCCCAAAATATGTGTCGATCCATTTTAACCTCCTAAAAAGCTGTGGCACGTAGCGTGACCATACTGTGACATTACCAGTACAGCATTCCCTCAGATGTTGGCTTTACAGTGGCCGACATTAAGTGTGGCCCAAGGCCATGACGCCGCTGTCTCAGACCACCACCTACGTATAGATAGATGGTGGCTAGTAATTTCAGTCACCGAAAATTTCCGCTCGCTGAAAATGGCCCAAAAGTGCATTTTCAGTTGCGGACTCAAATACTTTTATCACCGAAACATCCCGTCCAAGGCATGATGTTGTGATGACGGAAGGATAACCGCGACCGGCAGGCGGCATGCGCCTGGCTGGATAAACGAGCAAGAAGTAGCCTTAAGTCAATAGCCAAAGCTAACAAAGCTGACGCCGCTAGCCTTAATAGATTCTTACCAGCGGGTGCGGGGAGCACAGAATGGTGACGAGGAATAAGGGCAGCATCACAAAGGGAAGCTTCATCACCAGATTATTATGTCCAATAATGTGCAGGCAGGAACTATGTGCTAACAAGGACTTGATTAATTAAAAAAAAGACACCAAACATCATGAAACTTTACAGTGCGGTCGTAACACAACATAATACAGCATATGGCCGGCATGTGTAAATCATAGGTCTTCGAATGGCGCTCAAAGTGTGCTAAAATGTTTTGGGAATGCTCCCTTTATATATAAAACATATTTAATATTGTCCATTATTTGTGTATTTATTTAGCTCAAGGCTAGCTATCCCCTTGGGCTGCATCATCTCATTTTCAAGAGGGTCCTTTCAACACATACATATAATCACCAATATACAAAATAATAAAGGGAAATCATGATACAAGTACTAATCATACACACACACACACACACACACACACACACACTGATCCCCTAAGCTGAGCCTCCCACCAACCAACCAATTTTTCATAATATGCATGTACATGTATATTAATACATAATATACCTCGTGTAGCGGCACGGTGGCCGACTGGTTAGAGCGTCAGCCTCACAGTTCTGAGGACCCGGGTTCAATCCCCGGCCCCGCCTGTGTGGTCTTTGCATGTTCTCCCCGTGCCTGCGTGGGTTTTCTCCGGGCACTCCGGTTTCCTCCCACATCCCAAAAACATGCATAAATTGGAGACTCTAAATTGCCCGTAGGTGTGCATGTGAGTGTGAATGGTTGTTTGTTGGTATGTGCCCTGCGATTGGCTGGCAACCAGTTCAGGGTGTGCCCCGCCTCTTGCCCGATGATAGCTGGGATAGGCTCCAGCACGCCCGCGACCCTAGTGAGGAGAAGCGGCTCAGAAAATGGATCAATGGATGGATATACCTCGTGTACACAACGTCAAGGCACTCTATTTTAATAATTGTGTAATTGTTTTATTCTTTGAAGCATTATTGCAATGCTAGGATTTAGTGAAGTTAGTACACAGATGCAGCCATTAATGGAATTGTACTAATAATTTCTTAAGGGGGCTTATTTAAAACAGTGTAAAGACATTAATAACAAAATAATCAGAACAGGTTCTGACAGGGCCACCACAACTTGGCTCATGGTGGCCCGACAGAGCCACCACCTAAAAAGGCTTAATATCGGACCCTGCTGTAGTTGATGCTGTGCCCCAATTAATAACTGGGTGCGCTGTACAGTGGAACAACTAAGTGCAGGCCCTTCAACAGAAACCTCCTTTTTTACTAATCTGGAAATACAAATAACAGGTGGTGCCACGAGGTGACTGTAATAAACTTTACTTCCTTAAGCTCAAGTTTGCGGTGCCACTGTATGCACTTTGCAGAATTCTGGCGCAAAACATGCTACACTGAAAATAATTAAGAATTGTATTGTATGTAAAGTGCCGTGAAAAGGTATTTGCCCTTTTCCTGATTTACATTGTATATTTATCATGCTTAAATGTTTCTGATTATCACACCAATTTTGTCTCACAAAGACAACCCAAGTAAATCCAAAATGCATTTTAAGAATTATTATTTTATTTATTAAGGGGAAAAGAATCCAAATATATCTGATCCTACATGGAAAAAATAATTTCCCTCTGAACCTAATAAATTGTTATGCCACCTTTGGCAGCAAGAACTGAAATCATATGTTAGCTATAACTGGTGTTGAGTCTTTTGGATCGATCGATCGATCGATCGATCTATCTATCTATCTATCTATCTATCTATCTATCTATCTATCTATCTATCTATCTATCTATCTATCTATCTATCTATCTATCTATCTATCTATCTATCTATCTATCTATCTATCTATCTATCTATCTATCTATCTATCTATCTATCTATCTATCTATCTATCTATCTATCTATCTATCTATCTATCTATCTATCTATCTATCTATCTATCTATCTATCTATCTATCTATCTATCTATCTATCTATCTATCTATCTATCTATCTATCTATCTATCTATCTATCTATCTATCTATCTATCTATCTATCTATCTATCTATCTATCTATCTATCTATCTATCTATCTATCTATCTATCTATCTATCTATCTATCTATCTATCTATCTATCTATCTATCTATCTATCTATCTATCTATCTATCTATCTATCTATCTATCTATCTATCTATCTATCTATCTATCTATCTATCTATCTATCTATCTATCTATCTATCTATCTATCTATCTATCTATCTATCTATCTATCTATCTATCTATCTATCTATCTATCTATCTATCTATCTATCTATCTATCTATCTATCTATCTATCTATCTATCTATCTTCCATCCCGCTTATCCACACGCGGGTCGCGGGCATGCTGCAGCCTATCCCAGCTATCTTTTGGGCGAGATGCTAGGTACACCCTGAACTGGTCGCCAGCCAATTGCAGGGCACACATAAACTATTCGCAATCACATTCACACATACGGGCAATTTTCTTCAATAAACCTACCATACATGTTTATGGGTTGTGGGAGGTAACCGATAGTACCCGGATAAAACCTACTCAGGGTCGAGGAGAACATACAAACGCCACACAGGCGAGTCCGGATTTGAACCTGGGTCCTCAGAACTGTGAGGCAGATGTGCTAACCAGTCGTTCACCATGCTGCCACCTCCAAAGGTATTAGAACGGTAGGGTGAATTCCTTTGTTTTTGTTGTATACTGAAGACATTTGGGTTTCAGATCAAAAGATGAATCTGAGACAGAAGTTCAGAATGTCTGCTTTTATTTCATGGTATTTACATCTAGATGTGTTAAACAACTCATGACAGAGCACCCTTTGTTTTAAGCCACCCAATTTTCAAGTTTGGAACAGGCATTATTAAATTAACTGTGCCGTTCCAATACTTTTGGAGGGGACTGTGTGTGTTCAGTATAAAAATATCAATCCATCCATCCATCCATTTTCTACCACTTATCCGAGGTCGGGTCGCGGGGGCAGGAGCTTTAGCAGGGACGCCCAGACTTACCTCTCCCCAGCCACTTCATCCAGCTCTTCCGGGGGGATCCCAAGGCGTTCCCAGGCCAGCCAAAGGATGTAGTCTCTCCAGCATGTCCTGGGTCGTCCCCGGGGTCTCCTCCCGGTGGGACGTGCCCTGAACACCTCTCCAGCGAGGCGTCAGGGAGGTGTCAGGGAGGCATCCGAATTAGATGCCCCACCCACCTCATCTGGCTCCTCTCGATGTGGAGGAGCAGCGGCTCTACTCTGAGATTCTCCCGGATGACCGAGCTTCTCACCCTATCTAAGGGAGAGCCCAGACACCCTGCGGCGGAAACTAATTTGGGCCGCTTGTATCCGGAATCTTGTTCTTTCGGTCACGAACCGATCCGCCTGTCGATCTCCCATTCCATTCTTCCCTCACTCGTGAACAAGACCCAAAGATACTTGAACTCCTCCACTTGGGCCAGGATCTCATCCCCGACCTGGAGAGGGCACGCCACGCTTTTCTGACTGAGGACCATGGTCTCGGATTTGGAGGTGATGATTCTCATCCCAGCCGCTTCACACTGCGAACTGCTCCACTGAGAGTTGGAGGTCATGGCTTGATGAAGCCAACAGAACCACATCATCTGCAAAAAGCAGAGATGCAATACTGAGGCCACCAAACCAGACCCCCTCTACGCTTTGGCTGTGCCTCGAAATTCTGTCCATAAAAGTTATGAACAGAATCGGTGACAAAGGGCAGCCTTGGCGGAGTCCAACCCTCACCGGAAACGAGTCCGACTTACTGCCGGATATGCAGACCAAACTCTGACTCCGGTCGTACAGGGACCGAACTGCCTGTATCAGGGGGTTCGTTACCCCATACTCCCGAAGCACCCCCCACAGGACCCCCCGAGGGAGAAGGTTGAACGCCTTGTCCAAGTCCACAAAACGCATGTCGACTGGTTGGCCGAACTCATATGCACCCTTGAGGACCCTGCCGAGGGTGTAGAGCTGGTCCACTGTTCCACGGCCAGGAAGAAAACCACACTGCTCCTCCTGAATCTGAGATTCGACTTCCCGATGGACCCTCCTCTCCAGCACCCCTGAATAGACCTTACCAGGGAGGCTGAGGAGTGTGATCCCCCTGTAGTTGGAACACACCCTGCGGCCCCCCTTCTTAAAAAGGGGGACCCCCACCCCAGTCTGCCAATCCAGAGGCACTGTCCCCGATGTCCACGCGATGTTGCAGAGGCGTGTTACCCAGGACAGCCCAACAACATCCAGAGCCTTGAGGAACTCCGGAGCCTTGCCACCATCCGCCCCCGGAGCCTTGTCACCAAGGAGCTTTTTAACCACCTCAGTGACCTCAATCACAGAGATAGGAGAGCCTGCCTCAGAGAACCCCGACTATGTTCCCTCATGGGAAGGTGTGTTGGTGGAATTTGAGGAGGTCTTCGATGTATTCTCCCAACCTACTCACAACGTCCCGAGTCGAGGCTCCTTCACTGCCAGAGAAGTGACATTCCACGTCCCTAGAGCCAGCTTCTGTAGCTTCTATAGCCAGGGATCGAATCGGCAAGGTCCCCGCCTTCGGCCACTGCCCAGCTCGCATTGGACCCGACCCCTATGGCCCCTCCCACAGGTGGTCAGCCCATGGGAAGGACAGTATATATATATATATATATATATATATATATATATATATATATATATATATATATATATATATATATATATATATATATATATATATGTGTGTGTGTGTGTGTGTGTCAAAGTCAAAGAAGAAGAAGAGGTGGAAAGCGGGTTCTTCGGCAGAAAGAGAAGAGGAAAGCACAGAGCCTAGAACTGAATGTGGGGACTTTGAATGTTGGGACTTTGACAGGAAAATCTCAGGAGTTGGTTGACATGATGATCAGGAGAAAGGTTGATATATTATGTGTCCAGGAGACCAGGTGGAAAGGCAGTAAGGCTAGAAGTTTAGGGGCAGGGTTTAAATTATTTTACCATGGTGTCGATGGGAAGAGAAATGGAGTCGGGGGTTATTTTAAAAGAAGATGTTAGATATATTGTAGAAGTTATCATTTATTTGCTTAGCTTGCATTAGTATTATGGACAATGTTTAGAAAGAAAGATGTCTCGCCTTCAAGAAGATGACTCAGCAGGAATCATCTGAGAGAAGGACGTGGCCGGGACGTGGCAGGTGCCATGTTTTCACCTTGAAACCCTACCCTTAGAGTGTTGTGTCTTGTAGCTTAGTACGTTATGTCTTGTAAACTTAGAAACCTCCCTATTTTCAAATAAATGCAGGAGCGACGGGAGAGATTGTTTAGAGCGTGTTGAGAGGCTGTAATCTGAACAATCTCCCATGCGCCCTCCTCATGAGAAAAAGAAACCAGCGTCTTCATTCCTTTTGTGTCTATTTTTTATAATGTTGGGCAAGATAAATCCAACAGAAGAGTTGGCTAAGAATGTCTTGGAGGTGAAAAGAGTATCAGATCGAATGATGAAGCTGAAACTTGAAATTGAGGGTGTTATGTATAATGTGATGAGTGGCTATGCCCCACAGTTAGGATGTGACCTAGAGGTGAAAGAGAAATTCTGGAAGGAGCTAGACGAAGTAGTTCTGAGCATCCCAGACAGAGAGAGAGTCGTAATTGGCGCAGATTGTAATGGACATGTTGGTGAAGGTAATAGGGGTGATGAAGAAGTGATGGGTAAGTACGGCATCCAGGAAAGGAACTTGGAGGGACAGACTTTGCAACAAGGATGCAAATGGCTGTAGTGAACACTTTTTTCCAGAAGAGGCACGAACATAGGGTGACCTACAAGAGCGGAGGTAGAAGCACACAGGTGGATTACATCTTGTGAAGACAATGTAATCTGCAGGACATTACCAACTGTAAGGTAGTGGTCGGGGAGAGTGTGGCTAGACAGCATAGGATGGTGGTGTGTAAGATGACTCTGGTGGTGGGGAGGAAAATTAGGAAGACAAAGGCAGAGAAGAGAACCATGTGGTGGAAGCTGAGACAGGACGAGTGTTGTGCAGCATTTCGGGAAGAGGTGATACAGGCTCTCGGTGGACGGGAGGAGCTTCCAGAAGACTGGACCACTGCAGCTAAGGTGATCAGAGAAGCAGGCAGGAGAGTACTTGGTGCATCTTCTGGCAGGAAAGGAGAGAAGGAGACTTGGTGGTGGAACCTCACAATACAGGAAATCAAGGAAAAAGGTTAGCTAAGAAGAAGTGGGACACTGTAAGGACCGAGGAGAGGCGAAAGGAATACATTGCGATGCGACACAGGGCAAAGGTAGAGGTGGCAAAGGCCAAACAAGAGGCATATGATGACATGTATGGCAGGTTGGACACTAAAGAAGGAGAAAAGGCTGGCCAGACAGAGGGATAGAAATGGAAAGGATGTGCAGCAGGTTAGGGTGATTAAGGATAGAGATGGAAATATGTTGACTGGTGCCAGCAGTGTGCTAGCTTGATGGAAAGAATAATTCGAGGAGTTGATGAATGAGGAAAATGAGAGAGAAGGGAGAGTAGAAGAGGCAAGTGTGGTGGACCAGGAAGTGGGAATGATTAGTAAGGGGGAAGTTAGAAAGGCGTTAAAGAGGATGAAACATGGAAAGGCAGTTGGTCCTGATGACATTCCTGTGGAGGTATGTAAGCATCTAGGAGAGGTGGCTGCGGAGTTTTTGACCAGCTTGTTCAATAGAGTTCTAGTGCGTGAGAAGATGCCTGAGGAATGGAGGAAAAGTGTACTGGTGCCCATTTTTAAGAACAAAGGTGATGTGCAGAGCTGTGGCAAATATAGAGAAATAAAGTTGATGAGCCACACAATGAAGTTGTGGGAAAGAGTATTGGAGGCTAGACTCAGGACAGAAGTGAGTATTTGCGAGCAACAGTACGGTTTCATGCCTAGAAAGAGTACCACAGATGCATTATTTGCCTTGAGGATGTTGATGGAAAAGTACAGAGAAGGTCAGAAGGCGCTACATTGTGTCTTTGTAGATCTAGAGAAAGCCTATGACAAAGTACCCAGAGAGGAACTGTGGTACTGCATGCGGAAGTCTGGAGTGGCAGAGAATTATGTTAGAATAATACAGGAGATGTACGAGGGCAGCAGAACAGCGGTGAGGTGTGCTGTAGGTGTGACAGGCGAATTTAAGGTGTAGGTGGGACTGCATTAGGGATCAGCCCTGAGCCCCTTCCTGTTTGCAATGGTGATGGATAGGCTAACAGATGAGGTTAGACTGGTGTTTGCAGATGACATTGTAATCTGCAGTGAAAGCAGGGAGCAGCTGGAGGAACAGTTAGAAAGATGGAGGCATGCACTGGAAAGAAGAGGAATGAAGATTAGCCGAAGTAAGACAGAATATATGTGCATGAATAAGATGGGTGGTGGGGAAGAGTGAGGCTACAGGGAGAAGAAATAGCAAGGGTGGAGGACTTTATATACTTGGGGTCAACCGTCCAGAGCAATGGTGAGTGTGGTCAGGAAGTGAATATCGGGTCCAAGCAGGTTGGAACCGGTGGAGGAAGGTCTCATGTGTGTTATGTGACAGAAGAGTCTCTGCTAGGATGAAGGGCAAAGTTTATAAAACAGTGGTGAGGCCAGCCACATTGTACGGATTAGAGACAGTGGCACTGAAAAGACAACAGGAAGCAGAGTTGGAGGTGGCGGAAATGAAGATGTTGAGGTTCGCTCTCGGAGTGACCAGGTTGGATAAAATTAGAAATGAGCTCATCAGCGGGACAGCCAAGGTTCGATGTTTTGGAGACAAAGTTAGAGAGAGCAGACTTCGATGGTTTGGACATGTATGTCCAGAGGAGAGATAGTGAGTATATTGGGAGGGAGCTGCCAGGCAAGAGAGCTAGAGGAAGACCAAAGAGAAGGTTGATGGATGTCGTGAGGGAAGACATGATGGCAGTTGGTGTTCGAGAGGAGGATGCAGGAGATAGGCTTACATGGAAAAGGATGACGCGCTGTGGCGACCCCTAACGGGACAAGCCGAAAGGAAAAGAAGAAGAAGATATATATCCATCCATCCATCCATTTTCTTTGCCGCGTCTCCTCACTAGGGTCGCGGGCGTGCTGGATCCCATCCCAGCTGTCATCGGGCAGGAGGCGGGGTACACCCTGAACTGGTTGCCCGCCAATCGCAGGGATGTGCCCTGCGATTGCCCTGCAAACAACCATTCGCACTCACAGTCACACCTACGGGCAATTTAGAGTCTCTAATTAATGAATGTTTTTTGGGATGTGTGAGGAAACCGGCGTGCCCGGAGAAAACCCACACAGGCACGGGGAGAACATGCAAACTATATATATATATACACACACACACACACACACACACACTTGCTATATACTATTTTTCAGGGCATTGTCCTGCTGCAACGAGAAAGCATAAACTTATGATGGCCGGACATTCACCTTCAGGTTTTTCCTGTACAACAGTTCCATTATTCACAGCAAGTCATCCAGATCATTAATGGGTTAAGCAGCCCCAGTCCATCACTCTGCCACCACCATGTTTGAATGATGGCTTGATCCATCCATCCATCCATCCATTTTCAACACTGCTTATCCTAGCTAGGATCGCGGGACGCTGGAACCTATCCCAGCTGACTTCGGGCGAAAGGCGGACTACACCCTGAACTGGTCGCCAGTCAGTCGCAGGGCACATATAGACATGGACAACCATTCGCACTCACATTCACAAAGTAACTGAATGGGAACTGAACCCACGCTGCCTGCACCAAAGTCAGGCGAGTGGACCACTACATGATGGCATGATGTTCTTTTTATCAACATCTTGTGTTATTTTAAAACCAGTTCTAACCAGCCGCACACACCCCCCCCCCAAAAAAAATCAAAATTTTGTCTCATTCGTCCACAGAATATTTATCCAAAAGTCTTAAGGAACATCAAGAAGTTTCTTGGCAAATGTGGGATGTGTCTTTGTGTTCTTTTTTGTCAGGAGTGGTTTTCACTTTGGGACTTTCCCATGGATGCCATTTTTGCACAGTTTCTTTCTTAAGGTTGAGTCATGAACAATGACGTTAACTGAGACCAGTGAGAACTGCAACTCTTTGGATGTCATTCTGGGTTCTTTTGTGACCTCGTGGATGAGTCATTGTTGCACTCTTGGAGTACAGTTTATTTTGCCTGGCTGATCATTCCTGGGACAGTTGACCACTGTAATAATAATAATAATAATCCATCCATCCATTTTCTGAGCCGCTTATCCTCACTAGGGTCGCGAGAGTGCTGGAGCCTATCCCAGCTATCAACGGGCAGGAGGTGGGGTACACTCTGAACTGGTTGCCAGCCAATCGCAGAGCACATTTTCACAACAACCATTCGCACTCACATTCACACCTACGGGAAATTTAGAGTCTTCAATTAATCTAACAAGCATGTTTTTGGGATGTGGGAGGAAACCGGAGTGCCCGCAGAAAACCCATGCAGGCACGAGGAGAACATGAAAGTTTCGCACAAGCTGGGCCGGGGATCCACCAAAATGATAATAATTATTATTATTACTATCCATCCATCCATGTTCTTTACCGCTTATTCTCACATGGGTCGCGGGCTGCTGGAGCCTATCCCAGCTATCTTCGGGCGGGAGGCGGGGTACACCCTGAACCGGTCGCCAGCCAATCACAGGGTACATAGAAACAAACAACCATTCGCACTCACATTCACACCTACAGGCAATTTAGAGTCTTCAATTAACCTACTATTATTATTATAAGAAGAAGAAGAATCACTGGCACTTTTATTAATAGCAATCATGGCTCTGACCATGGGTTTGAAACTTTTTTGATGCTTTTCAATCCTTCAATTTCTTATTTGTTAAATTTCTTTGGATCATTGCATATGTCTCTTTTTTAGGTCGATATAGATGTGAGAGCAACAAGCTTTCTGAGGAATCATGTACAATATAGTAATCATCATCCAAATGTTAATTTCTTTATGCCCTCACGTGACGTTTGCATTCTTTAATGAATATTTTTCTGCATTATTTCCTGTTTGCATGGCCTAATTGGAACTTAATATAGACATACTGTAATTGGGACACTTGTGTCCCAATTACATACTACATACTAATTATACACAGATCTAACCGAACAGTGGTCCTCTGGGAAAACAAGACCATGGACCCTCCTTTGTTCTTCTACTTTTTGTTGCACAGTCAATGCAACATGTTCGTTTTAAGTGCCCATGTACTGCAGTGCACATACAGTCGACTGAACGGACACAACAGCTTTGTTATGAGCGTGATATTATGAGCCACTCAGAATTATTCGACTGTGATATGAAACAACATAAACTTGGAAGAACCTGGGAAACACATTTGTAAAAGAGACATAAAATTAAACAAATCATAACAAAAAACACACAGCAGAACTGAGAGGTTATAATGCATATACAATTAGTTTAAAGTGTTTTTCTGGTTTTATGCAGTGTAGTCGTGCCAAACAAATATATTCTGACCTAAATCACAGGATTTCATTTTTGGCAGAGTTTACATCTTTGTGTTAAACAATTTTTTTCTCTTCAGGTCAGGCATGTATTATTGAGCTGTAATAAAAAAAATCACCTAGTAAACTTCTTACCGCAAGAAACCTGCTAAGATGTCCGGTAAATTAATTTAATGAGAACACAAAGCTGAAGAGGGGGGTGTTGAGTTACTTGCCTGAAACTAGATCTGCTTCAACACATCTCAAAAAAGATCATGTAAAATGTTTACTTTTCCACACTGAGGCCCTGTACTTAATAGGTTGAGAGATATTTTATGGCTTAAAGTAGTCTAATCTATTTAGACCCCAGAGATCACAACATACAGTAAAAAGATAAAATACCCTCTAATGGAAGAAACCTTGAGCAGAACCAAGGGCTTTATTTTTGGTACAAGTGTAAATTCAGCGCTCTGCTTGGCATTACTATGCGGGCGAGGAGACAAGCTAGACCCGGTTTTGGTAATTTTGTGGACCAGCGTACCCCGAGCGCATTTAAAAGTGTGACATCTGCGCTGGTCTGGGTGTGTTCACAGCTGACTTCAATACTGTCCAATCAGAGCAGCTTCTTTCGTTCCCTTTAAAAGCGGCATAATAGTCTTGCATGGAGACGTCTCTCTATGCGGAAGAGGACGCAGCAATCCGTGCGGGATTGGAGCATTGAAGGTTAGCGGATACCCTTATTAAACACAGAATGAGTTGGTGAAAACCGCTGGCGACTTAAATATGTCCACAGACCTCATGTATCTATCCCTTCCAACGGTTGTTCGTTTCCCCTTGACTAACTTGGGGTTATGTTGAAAAGCATTGCTGGTACTACATTAGTTCATATTCTGTGCATAGAGTATTTTCAAATTAAATTTTCTAAGGAAACAATGTCATGTATAAATTCAATTTAACAATGCGTGGCATTGCAGAGAGAGCGAGAGGGAAGAATTTCATGTATTTGAGGATTAATACCATTATTACAAATGCATGAAACATAGTTTAAGACCACCCCCTTTCCTCTGATTGGTTGCCTCCGTGGAGAAGACCCACTTGTGAGAGCACACGTGTTTGTTATGTTGACAGCGCTGGCTCAGGAGCGGCGAGGTAGGGAGAGATCTTCGCTACTGACATAGATATGCTCCAGAAATTCGAATGACCTGCTTTCAGGCCTGCAACTCAGAATGTGTGGACGATTTTAATTCATATTTCATCTTTACTGAGGAAAGTGTTTTCTCTTTATTTTTGACTTTGAACATCCTCCAAACACAAGGAGGTGTTTTTTTTGTTTTTATTATGTCTATCAAATTGTTCCACAAGTTTACGCCCAAGGTTGACTCATCAGTGTTTCTTTTCCAACGGTAAAATATGACAGTTATTGACAGTTATGAAGTCATAAAAGAAAGCCATACAGGTACTTGTTCGACTCCTGACTCATGTCTCTTTCTGGGCCAGGAACCTACCAGGGCCAGTGGCTGGGTGGAATGCGTCATGGTTACGGTGTGCGCCAGAGCGTGCCATATGGCATGGCGGCCGTCATCCTCTTCCCTCTACGAACATCCATAAACTCTCTCCGTTCTGAGCACAGTCATGGCCCCCCGGCTGTGCTTGAGGATGGCGTTGCCAATACACCCACAGATGGGGTGATAGCTGGGCTAGCTGGCAGCCCTGTGGGCCGAGGAGGGTTTGCTCTAACTGCTCCAAGTGAGGCCGAGCGCCAGAGAAAGAGGAAAGGTCGTTTCCGCCAGTCCATCCTGAGCGGCCTAAAGCTACGACGCTCAGAATCCAAAAGTTCACTTGCCAGTCAGCTGAGCAAGCAAAGTTCCTTCTGCAGCGAGGCTGGCATTAGTACGGTCAGCTCGGCTGCGTCCGACATCCACTCCAATGCTAGTGAGAATGAACAAGGAAGTCCTGTGGATGCAACTGTGACAGAAATGTATGCAGGTGAGTGGCGAAGCGACCACAGGGCTGGCTGGGGGGTGAGTCGACGCACGGATGGCCTTCACTACACAGGTGAATGGGCAGGGAACAAGAGGCATGGGTACGGATGCACTACCTTTCCTGATGGCACCAAGGAGGAGGGAAAGTACAAGCAGAACGTGTTGGTGAGCGGCAAGCGCAAGAACCTGATTCCACTGAGGGCCAGTAAAATCAGAGAGAAGGTGGACCGAGCTGTTGAAGCTGCAGAAAAGGCTGCGGAAATTGCCAAGCAGAAAGCTGAGATTGCCATGTCAAGGTAATATATCCTTTATATATATATATATATTCACAAACTTTATTTATATACAGATGGGTTTAAGATGTATGGAGTTTTTGTCTGGCCAAAATTGTGAAGGAGCTCGCTGATAACAACATCAATTCTACAAATGCCATCTGATGTATTCTTTCAGAAGAAGTATTGTAAGCATTGCCTGTAGTGATAGATCACTGAAAAGAGAAAAATAAATAGAGGTGAATGAACAACTACATCATCTGCATGTCGGTCCATTTTCAGTTTATAAAGATAGACAGAGAGCCTTTCCATTATCTCACAGAACTCTGAAATGTATGAGGGAATTGTTTCTAACTCTTATATCCAGAATGAGCCACGCTCGTGGAAAGGCAGAGGCGGCTGAGGGAGTTGCGCAGAAGGCCATGGAAGAATGTCGACTGTCCCGGATAGCTGCCAAAGAGCTCTCACCCTCCTTTCACATCTACGGCAATGGTGAGTTGTCTATACGTGATCAAAACCGTATAAAATAACCATTAAAATTGTTTTCTACCCATGAGATTTGTCATCAGTAAGGTCTTGCATTTACTGTACATCAGGAAGCAATTTTCCACAATACCAATACTTTTGTACTTTATACATGCACGGTGTACTAGATAATGTAATCAGTTTTTTAAAATCCTAATTCACAGTAGTTCAGCATTTTTCTATTTTCAGTTTGTCTCATATATGATATTTACATGCAAAATTTGTTATTATTATTTATGATCAATTCCTTCATTTAGCATGCTAAATGCACTCAAATCACTCAATCATAAATTGAATAAGATCAAAACGTGCGGAGCAAACAAAGGAAATATGAAAAGGTAAACTGTTCACTGTCCACAACTCTTCAGATGTTAACACTACTATTACAATACTTAGATAGCAGTGGACCAGGGAAATCCCAGGGAATTCATGGAATCAGGAATTCTATTAATTAAAATTGCATCAAAATATATCCACTGATGCATGCTACTATTGAATTAAAGCTTTCGCTGACAGAAACAGCTGAGACTGAATCAACAGCACCTCTGCTGGCTGAAAGGTATCCTCCATTTTACATCAATTCCTTCAAAAGTCACATCATCAACAACCAATTCTAAACAACAAAGACAAAAACAATCAATTCATCTCTTTTCATCTCTTGTTGGCTCTCTTGCGGATACATCCTACGGTCATAACTTTGCAGCTGCATTTTAAGAGGCACTGTAGGCTCTTGTTCTTGGTGAAAATACTTGTCTTTCAGAAAACTGTTAAATATTCACTTACTCCTTGACATACTGTATGAGTATGTTTAGTCTCTGTAGTTGTAGTTTGTAGGGGAATAGGACTGCACTGGTTCATACTGTTTGTAATATTTTACCTCTTGTATACCTAAATAAGGCAATCCAAATATTACAATCAAGCCTCAGTAAAATACAACAGTTAGACACCGCTGCAAGTTACAACAACAATAATAAACATGGTGTCAATTAATACTAAATATTGTTATCTAATGTTAGATATACTGTAGCTCTTGCATTAGATGTATTAAGATTGTACAGGTGTATCTAAAGATAGAGTTCAAAAGGAATTTGATTCCATACAATACAATTGTATTGAAGATTGAAGGTAACTGTGACTGCATGTATAAAATTTAATTTGGTGATTTTCCTTTGTAACACAGCATGCCATTAAGCTAATGAATTCACTGTGGGTTTCCGCCAGATCACTTCATTAGTGTTATTATATAACTTTTTTGGTAGGGCTCGAATGTCAGAACACCCAGCACCAGAACGCAAAGGACAAAGACCACGAGATCATCTCCACCGGAACAGACAGTCCAGAGCTGTGTACTCCGGACATGACATCACCTGTAATAACCCCAGATCTCAGCCCTGTGCTGAGTGTCCCCATCTGTCCAACCCGCAGCCCACCCAATCATCTCCATCGTCCCAGAAACGCTTGCTTCATGAGACAAAGTGCCGTGGATGATCAGGGCAAGTCAGAGATCCAGGTTCTGGTTGAGTCACGTGGTGGTATGGACCTGCTGAAAGGGGGTGCTAACGATTGGGCGGATGACATGTACCCAGATCGAGTATGTAGCAGCCGTTCGACAACACCTTCTTTACTAGAAGAACAGGAGGGACAAATTAATGGCCACGATCCAGTCCCTTTGTCCAACCACAAGCTACACAGAGCATGGGAGCACTCTGTGTCCAACCAAAAGTCCTCCAAGCATGTCTCTTCCAATCACAAGTCAAGGGAGTACACATCATCCAATCATAAAACACGGGATCATTCTTCTAAAAACCACAAGGCCTGTGAGCATGCCTCTTCCAACTATAGGCAGGTGCAAAGTTTATCCAATCACATGGCCTTGGAACATAACATGTCCAATCACAAGACTTCTGCGCATGCTTCCTCCAATCACAACCCCAATGACCATGTTGCCTCCAGTTACAACTTTCGAGAGCATGTCTTCTCCAATCACCACCTAAAGCAGCACAATCCCTCCAACCACAAGTCTAGTGAGCATGCTGTATTTGACCAAAGGCAAGATGGCCTCACCGAGGGTTGGACTGCAGAAAGCACCCTTAGGTGGAGCCCCGCCCACTCACGCCTCACAGAGCAGGATGAGGAAAGAATGAATGAATACACAGTAGACATGAGGCTTCAGTGTCAGGAATCGCAGGTATCTCGGGGGTTGGCTCAGGAATCGCCGGCCCCCCAAAACAACAGACTGCGATCCCGAGGCCTGAGGCCAGTCAGAGAGGGATCCGTGGATTCTGTCCAAATGCTGGACAATTTAAGTGTGGGCGCAGAGCTGGAGGACTGGCCGCTGCATAGGGACCTCACCCTCTCCCCACCACTTCAGTCTCAGCCAATCGCTCTGGAACAGGAAGGAGAGCTTCTCACCCTCAAATCAAACTCAGTAAGTCCAGTTCTGTCTTCGTTTTGAAATTTTAGAATTGCAACCATTTCTTCACAGCACAGGAGAGACAAAACTATGCATTTGAATCATTAACAAATCTCAATCTCGTTAAAAGCTAAAGAAGCAAAGAAAATGAATGCACGGGTCATTTTCATCTAATCTAATATAAGGACAAATTTTGCAATTTGTTTATGCCGCCTTGGCTTTACATGGGTAAATGTCTCTCGTGCTGAAACAGCCACACTTGAAGTCTTAATTTCAAAAAGTTACCGATGATTTCAAACCCTTGGCATTCATAGTAAAGGCAATCCTATTAGAAGAGCAAATGGTGGTGGCCCATTGAAACATAATTCTTTTTGTAACAGTAAAGACAAACGCACATAACGTGCGTTTGTCATATACATAACAATAAAGACAAACAGCTTAATAAAAATCGTGTAAGTTGCAAAATTGTCTTGCCCTTCAAACTCTGCGGCTACAAGTCCATAAATGATCCTAACGACTCACTAAACCCATTAGATCTTCTATTGTGTAAATACAAAATGGAGGTCTCATCATGGGACTTCAGATCACAGATCCCTATGCTGTATTGCAACAACAATGAAACTCTAGTGGAATTAACGGTAAAGACAGATTGAGTGACACAGGAGGACTGTTTGTAAAAGAACCAAAAAATGAACCAAGTTGCATTTGTGTTAGTTTTCATGGAATAGGCAATATTAGCTAATCTATTATTATTACTGGTAGTCTAATATTGATGTAATATTACTATAATCATTTCCTAAACCATAGGAGAAAAATCCTATACATCCAAAAATGTAACTAGCATCTTCAGAAAACATGTTGCAAATCATGAAACTTCATTCCGGGCAGCTAAAGGTAAAGACATGTTAGCATTAAAAGTTGAAAAAAGAAGATTCCTTGAAATATTTTTTTTCTACGAAATAATTATGACCTTTTGATATATAACTGCCAATGCTTCAAATGCTCATATCAGTCAAATGAATTGATTTTCAAAAGGAAATTCAGTGCACCATTTCTCTACAGTTATTGAAAAATATATATGAAAATGACCTGAAAACTTTATATGAGCATTCTTCATAGAGAACTGGACTAATTCCTTGTTTTCACCCTCCCATCTTCTAGGGCTCCAGCTCCATTCTGGTGGTTATGGTCATCTTACTCAATATTGGAGTAGCCATTCTTTTTATTCATTTCTTTATTTAAGCTAAAACAGGTATGATCTACTAAGACTGTTTGATTACTATACCACAGTATATTATTACTTATTGAGATGGATATTCTGCTTATTCCAATAGAGTCCACAGCCTGAATGACGGACACAGAGCCTTAGTGAAGAGGCCCATCATTACAGTTTCTGCATGATCGCCATTCCTTTTAATCTTTTATTTTGAGCTTGCAACCATTAAAAGATGACTCAATAAAATTCACAATAAAGTGAAGATCGCAGCTTTACCTGAATGTGGCATTTTTGGACACATATGCATGGGTGTCCACTGCATATTGTTACATCGGCTGTCACAGGCTGATTTGGTCCACTTTCCACCAGTCAAGGAAAAGAAAAAGAAAGCCGTTTATCATGTAACATGCTAACCAAGAACATGAAACTTCCACTACATTCTGCACTGCACATAAAAACAAACATTTTGTCTTTTTCGATCTTGGTCCAATTTATTAATATCATACCCCTATTCGCACTATGCGCTACATACAGAATTATGCTGCAAGAGTAGATCCATTTAAAGGGCTAGGCCATTATTTATTGACTTATTTAATTTATTCCAAACCCACTTGAAACTTTTGCAGGAGGCTGTGTGGGGTGTCAAAATGCATTGTCAATCCCTTTAACATGACTATTCTGTCTTCATTCGTTCGGACTCCATCCTAGTGATCACTTCTCGGTGCACTTGTTTGACGTCGCCACACTCCACACAACCAAATCTTTGGATCTAGAAGAAGAAAAAAAAATCGTTCATGTATGATTTGTGAACTTTTTTATGTCACCGACATATTGCAAGACCCACATTTATACTCAAGCAACTTTTTTGGCAAAGAGAATTTTTTATGTCAGCACTCCTTGTACATCAACACACATTCGATACAATTAACTGCTGACATACGGAGAAGAATTCAGCATTGTCTGTTTGTACAGCCTCCAGACTGTTATGTTATGACCACTAATTATATTATAATATGTGTATGTGTCATTATTATTCCAATTTGACACATTTTGTGAGCCAGAGAGAATGCAGAGTGCCTCACATTAATTCAGTTTCCCTCTCAAATTAATTTCACTGTAAACTGCGACAAAACACAGGATGATTCCAGGCTAAGAGGAAACAAATAACCTTCAACACAACTCACACACTCCCCACTTAACCAGGAATGGCATGCACTGTTTTGACTGTCTCTTCGTCGCCCTTTGCTCAAAATGGGAAGGTGGGATTTCTACAGTGTCATTTCCTGACACTTTTTGGGCCGGTTGAGATTTTTCCGCATGTTTGTTCAGCCTGCTCAATCTGGTGTCACTTTGTAAAGTCTCTCCTTCTCGTCTCTTTTATTAAGTAACAATAGGCTACACGAGACATGGAGAGCAGTGTAAAATAAATGCTAGCTTTTAACTCTCAGTGGATACTGAAATGTCCTGAGTTTATGAATGACATGAAAACGAACTCTCTACTATTATATGTTTTATACTTCGCACCCAGTGGCATCATCATGTTGTGAAACCATTGCATGCCCGAGCATGCTCTTTCTTACGCTTTGGTTTATGAGGTTGTTAATGTGGAGAAAATAAAAAAAATGTTTGAAATATTCAGTCTGTCACGGCTCATGATTATTGCTAGTTGTGTTCATTTTTTAATAATTAGGTTTCATAAAAGTGGTACAAAATGGCCATTTGAAACTTGTTTAGCCGAAGCTAATGACACAGATGCTGTCACTATAGTACAGAAATATGAAGCCACACAGGAAAATACTTGTACATGCACAGAGTGATGGATTATGACCTACTGACTCTTCACTAGATCTCACACATTGAGCACAGTGCTACGTAACAGTTTGTTCACGTATGATTTCATATAAAAGTGACAGAATAGGATATGATGTAGTATTACAGATCCTACCCTGGAACATGCTTGCTGTGAGACAACAACTAACCAGGAGCTACAGGAATATTACAATATTACATTCCATAAATCCCTTCTAGGGATAGGGGATACACGCACACAAGATTGTCCCACATTCACTTACAACAATTGTACACACATCACTAATATGTCACACACAACCTTTGTTTCATGGAATGTAAATGCCATTCGTTCACAGGCAAAGAGAATTAAGATTATCGATTCTATCACAACATTAAAAACGGATCTCTTTTTCATACAAGAAACCTATTTGTCTAAACCAGAAGAAAATTTTCTTTCTGATTTAAATTTCAGTCAGACTTTTTCAGCAAGCTATACCAGCAGACAAAGAGTCTTAATACTAATTCATAATAGACTACTTTTTTTTTTTAGATATACTTTTTACACTAAATAGTACAATAACTGATCCAGAAGGCCAAGACATAATTGTTCAGGCAACTATATTTCACACATCATATACATTAGCTAATGTATACGCCCCTAATAATGACGATGTAGCATACATTGTTTGTGTAATTATTAAATAATACTAATAATAATAATAAAAGTGTAATTAATTTTGAAAAAAGATACAAAGGAAGGTAAACGCCTGTGTTCACTTCCGGGTTAGTCCTATTTACGCTTTAACGTTAAAATCAAACTAATTTGTCTCGTAAAGGGGCACCACGTCACTTTTCCATCCATCCATTTTCTGAGCCGCTTCTCCTCACGAGTGTCGCAGGCGTGCTGGAGCCTATCCCAGCTATCATCGGGCAGGAGGCGGGGTACACCCTGAACTGGTTGCCAGCCAATCGCAGGGCACATACAAACAAACAACCATTTGCACTTACATTAACACCTACGGGCAATTTAGATTTGTCAATTAATCTACCATGCAAGTTTTTGGGATGTGGGAGGAAACCGGAGTGCCCGGAGAAAACCCATGCAGGCACAGGGAGAACATGCAAACTACACACAGGCGGGGGCGGGGATTGAACCCCGGTCCACAGAACAGTGGGGCAGACGCACTAACCAGTCGGTCACCGTGCCGTCCGTCACTTTTTAAATGTATAAAATTTTAGGAGAAACAGATGACAAACCTTTTATCAGTCTCATAATCTAAAGGTTGCTACATATGATGAAATATGAGTTCTAGATGACAGAGGCTTACTTAAACTCAAAACACAACCAAGAGAGGAATTTGATAGAATATTTAATGAAATCTACGAGGGATCTATAGGGAAACACAAAGAGGCAGAAAATAACACTAACACTGGTGAAAGAAGAAAATATGCATAATATGCCAAAGGGCGCCCCGTAGCTGAGGAGCTGATAGCAAGAGCCATGAAGCAAGGCAAGAGCGAAGAACCAAGAGAGAGGGCGGCAGAGGAGGGAACTTAATATAAAATATATATTAATATAAAATACTCCCAACTTTGTATTCTTTACTCATAGGTCAAGCATATTAAATGATAATAAAAAAATAAATAAAAATCTTGGCAAATCAACTGCTTGTGGTTCAATCGCATTTCATGCTGCTTAGGGTTTCAAATCAGGACAAACAGTCCTCAAAGTCTTGCAGCTGCACCGGTTGACACACTGACACAGACATGAAGGCATACATTTGGAATATTGGAAAACAGACATTTATCTTTGGTTAACAAACAACTGAACGGAAGTTCGCGGGTTGCAGTACTCTCAAACGCAGTGGGTGTCGCCTTGCGTGCACATTTGTCAATCTGTCCCTTTTGGCTGCTGTCAGCTCAAACGATGAAAAGGACTCTTTGAAGACTGTAAACCAAGATTTCGAGGGGACCTGCTAATTAATTTAGGGTCCAGTGGTCTCAAACAGCAGGGCTGCAGGGAAGAATGCAGTTTATCAAACTGTGTGGGAGTCACTGTGACACCTACAACGATTAATCTTTTATTCACATTTTTCAACAATTATTATAGGTGTCGACTTTAATATAGCACTTAATCCAACCATAGACGATTTTGGACTCGCCAACGTATGGAGAATAAAAAATCGTACAAAAAGGGAATACACTTCCTTTTCTTCAGTACACCGCTTCTTCTCTTGAATTGACTTCTTCTTTTCCATTTGGCTTGTCCCATTAGGAAACGCCACATCGTGTCATCCTTTCCCGTGTACAGTATTTCTGCAGAGTTCGTGAAATGTCACAACAGACATTTTATCTCCAGTTAAAGAAAACCATTCAGTCCACATTGCAGTAACTCTCAAACACCAGTGGGTGTCGCCTGTGTCCCAGCGATTGTTCCTATTGGGGAGAGGATCTCCCCACCTTTTGGTTGCTCTGTCAGTTCAAATGAAGAAAAGGACTCTTTGATGACTGTTAACCAAGATTTCGAGGGACCTGCTAATTAATTTAGGGCCCACTTGACATACGTCAGGAGTCCTATTAGTGGCCGTCTCGCACAGCGGGACCGCTTGGGAGAATGCAGAATCTAGACAGCGTCCCCCATCTTGGGTGGGGCATGTTCCTTTTTTTTGTTTTTGTTCTGTTCGGCTGTTTGGTCAAGCAGAATGGAAAATCTGTATCCCTTTTATGCCGAAACAGTTTTACTGTGTCACAGTGGAGTTTTTAAGCTTCTGCTGTGGTATTATAATTGAGGTTTATTGAGAATCAGACTTGATCTGTCGAACAAAACAAAGTTTCTAGAAGAGAAAAAGAAACAAAGACAAAAGACAAAGCATTAACTGTAAACAGGATGAGTGACGTAAATCATTACATTATCTACAACAATGAAACATGAAATATGAGTGTTGCATGGGGCTGTAAGTGCTACACCCTGTGAGGGAAGGACAGGACAAGATAGAACAGGACAAGGACAGGAGAAGAAGCATGCAGGACCAGGGTCGTGATCCTGGCTCTACAACTGAAGTGTGGTGGCATTAATTATGTAAATTATAAAAGTGTACAGGACGAGAGTATAAATGAGGGGATACACAAGCGATTTGCATATTCATGAGTTATTTGTTGCAGTAAGGGGTGTGTGTCTGCGGATACATGCAAGTGAATTGATACCGTCTTACATGCACAAAGACTGACAGAAGTGTCCTGTAATTGCTGTGGCCGCACCGCGACGGCTGAGGACCCCAGCCAATCAATCGAGGGGCGGGATCAGGCCTAGGGGTCCACCCGAGAGCAGCACGGCAGACGGGACACGTCCCACACCGAGGAATCCAGGGCAGTTCGCCGGCCCCACCGAGGCGCCCCGATAACCGGCCATCCAGCGGGGACCGCAGGGACCCAATGCCACACCCCCAGTCAACCACCCCACCCCACCCACTGCCCCACATGCACCCCCACCCTACTCCCCCTCCATCCCCAGGAGAGCCAGAGGCCCCCCGCCCCCCCAATCCGTGGGGCCCGCGATGCAGTCAGTCCCCGCCCAGCCCAAGGGCGGGGGAGTGTCCCTTGTTTATTGAAATGGAGGGCAGATAGGGGCACCCGACAACGGAATGATAAGGGGGGTGAACCCAAGGAGCAGCCCCGGTCCATGAGAGGTCAGCCCCAACACCAAGCAGTCATCCAGCCCGGGGGGCCCGGCTTCGGGAACACCGCCATGCAAGTAAGGGAGCCGTTAGCCACCTAAACGCTATTAGCTACTGATGAGCGCCTGCTAAAACACAGCGGCCAATCGATAGTTGCTTGTTTGTGTCTGTAGCACCACAGAGTCCTTTTCTGGTGGTTTGGGAGTGCTTTTCTGCTAGTTTTAACCTTGCGCTGCGTGCCGTGAGTCACCGCACTGTACCGCCGCTGCTTGGTTACCTAGCAAATGACTCTTTTTTCCGTTGGCCCGGCTAGCTAGCATAATCACTAAACTATTGTGTCTAACCACAATTGCGAACGCTTGCTTTTATTAATTTAAAGGCTTCCGTTTTTGCTCGTTTTTCCAAAATGCACTTGTATTTTATGAAAATCTTCCGTTTTTTTTTTTTTTTAGTTTTTACGAAACGCTGCTAAAGTCATTAAATCCACCCGCGTCCGCTAGCGATTGTTATATTAATTTAAAAGCTCCCATTTTTGCTCATTTGCTTAAACACCACTGCTACAATTGTACGATTGCCTATTTGATTTTCCGCTCGTTGGAAATTTACAAAGTAAAGTTTACAAGCTTTACCAACAGAAGGCGCTGCATTGCTACAGCAATCCTTCCATCTTCCGGCCACAAACGTGCACTACATCACGTAATCTGGTGTAACCCTGCAACACGTTATAGTAAACACCAATTACTTAACGGATTCTTTTACGAAGTGGAGTTTATTAATTAATTGCTTGTTTATTTTTAATCACTGTGGGCTTTTCTTTGAAGTTGATTTGATTTTTTCATTTTTAACTTTAAAAAAAATATTACATACATATTAAGTACATTTAACTTTTCACCAAAGTTAAATCAAACTTATTTGAATTAGCTAAAGTACTAAATTGCTTCCACAAATTAAATTGACACACAGTCAAATTAATTTGTTTTGTAATCATAACAAAATGTAATTTATTTATCAAAGCTAAATAAATTAATTGGTTGAATTAGTCGAAACTTCAAATCTAGTAAACAAACGGATTCGGTCACTCCACCTAAGGGCCTTTGCAATCGTTTTAAATCAAAGATTAAATTGCCACCCTCAGGCATTGAGGCATTTAAATTGATCAAATTAATTTGTGCACAAAATTTGACGTGAACAATTTTGTTCTATTCGATCACTGCATCTACACACATTTAAACACACCTTTAAAGTTACGTGATAAACCTTCACACATCCCACTTATATTCTGCCTCTTTTCCAAATTAGACGCACCGCTTAAACAAGCTCGCAATACTAACAATTCTAGTTGCGTACAACGTCCAGCTACTGCACATGCAACGCAATTATGGCAGAACTTGTAAAAAGTTCCAGCTAATATGACAATCTTGACACATTAACACAGCTTGTAAATAACCTTACTAAAGACCAGGGGCCTCGTGTACAAAAAGTGCGTACGCACAAAAACGTGGCGTGCGTTCTTTTTCACGACAAAGTTCAGATGTATCAAGAGTGAAATGTATCAAGAGTGGAAATGTGCGGTGCCTCACGCCAACTTCATGGCTGGTGTACACACATTTCTGCAGCTGTTGGTGCTTTGGTGACACTTAGAGGTGATGCTGGGAAACTGTTATAAATCTGCACATCAGTGACATGAACAATTAGCACTGACACCGACAACATTTGATTTCAACAATGTAAAAGCAGCAAGGACTCTGAATTCACTTGTTAAGTAGTTTATTAAATGAATCACTGATATTTGTGAGGACGCCTATAAATTGATCAAGGCGATCATTTTTGCCGCCTATTGCCCTCACAATCTCTTGTGACTCCAGCACAGCACGGGTGAGTACACGGCCAGTCGGGCGGGCAGCAGCAGCCAGTTGTTGGAGTGTAATTGCGTCGGAGACGCTGGGGATGCCGGAGGAGATGCCAGGAACGAGGGACGAATCCTCCGCGTCTGTGACACTAGAGCAGTGATTTCTAACCTTAATGGAGCCAATGCACATATTTTACTATTGTACAATCTCACGGCACACCAACAAACAAAAATGTCAAAAAAGTGGATACATAATTCACAAGCAAAGATGACCCTACGCCCTTCATGCAGCACACCGTCACTATCGTTCCAATTGTTATGTTTGCACTTATATGCCTCATGCGGCAGCAAATCCACATGTGCTCTTACGATTTTGCAACTCATCATCTCTCTTTCCTCACATCCTAAATTATTTTATTGATCCACAGTCTCTGAACCAAACCGTACATGCAGAAACAGGTTCCTGTCTCCCTTATGTCGGTGTGACCACTTTACAAGATTACAAGGGATGTATTTTCATTGAAGATTCGGGCAGGGGCCCTTTATTTGGATAAGCTCACATTCGTCCAGGAGTAAAATTTCGCTGCTTTCCAATGAATGTCACCTTATGTGGCCACCATGAGTTTGTGGGAGATGGACCTAACTCTTATTGTCAATTTATATCTGTTCCCAAGTTTTGTTTCTAACACCTCCTTGAACCATTCTCAAGCCCTTCCCGGTACCACTTGTCTTCCTTATATATGTCGGCTTCTTATCGCTTGGATGCAATCCCTTTTGAAGGCATGTACTGGCTTTGTGGACATAATGTTTATACGAGACTCGTTCCTGGTTGGTCGGGTTGATGCGCCCCCATTGTTTTATCAGATCACACATATACTATCTAGTCTCTCTCTCGTTTCAGTCATCGTAGATGGGCCCAAATCAAAGTGCATGATCCAATTTGGGGCACAGATGTCCTTAACGACAATAAGGTTTGGGGAACGGGTATGAAAATACTATAATCTTTATTTCCTCAAATTGGGCCGGGCAAGAAATTGTTGCGATATGAAACTCTAAATTATCGCTTTTCCAGTTTCGTTAACACTTCTTTGACTATTCTTGAAGCCTCATGTGTCGAAAACAAAGGCAAAACGTGAGGTAGCCACCCAAAACCCGCATGACACTTGATCTGTTATTGGCATCTCAGGGCGGTGTTTGCACCCTCTTAAACCAAACCTGTTATACGTACATTCCTAACAATGCTGGTGATACAGGCGTTACAGCCAGGGGCATTAAAAATATCACTCTTCTCCGCAATATCATTGCCTGCGAAGAGGTTCTCCATTCGAGCTGGTTCACTGGACTCGGATTGCAGGCTTGGCTGTATCGCTTTGCACTGCTGGTCTGTGTTGCTTTTCTTGTGCTCTTTTTCATGTGCGGTTTTCTGGTCCCTTTGGTGAAATCTTTAGTATCTCGCATGGTTGGCACTGCATTTGTCCACTATTCACAGGTAACCTTGGTGACCAATGCAGATAATACAACCCCAATTCCAATGAAGTTGGGACATTGTGTTAAACATAAATAAAAACAGAATACAATAATTTGCAAATCATGTTCAACCTATATTTAATTGAATACACTACAATGAATCAGTCCTGTGTTCTTCCATCACAGTCTGGTTTGGTGCTGCTACAAAAAAGGACAAACTCCGACTGCAACGGACAATCAAAACTGCTGAAAGGATTGTCGGTACCCCCCTACTCACCATTGAGGACTTGCACGCTGCCAGAACTAAGACAAGGGCGTGCAAAATCCTCTCGGACCGTCTGCACCCCGGTCACCGACTCTTCCGGCTCCTTCCCTCAGGTAGGCGCTACCGATCAACGCAAACTAGAACTAGTAGACATTCCAACAGCTTCTTCCCTCTTGCACACACACATCTTAAACACCTAACCTATAATTCCATACAACAAGCTGGACATTTTTTGACTTGAGTTCGTTGTCACATTTCTGTGGGGCCAATTATGTATTACTCGTGCACTCACTGTAGTTGTCTCGCCATGCTGCACTATTTGCATATACTGGCCACTCATGCCAGAGTAGCATCTGCTCCATTTGCACACTGATTGAGGAGTATCTGTAACATTTGCACAACCGACATTGTCCCAGATGATCGCACTACTCGTCACTTTAAACCGCATACACTCCTTGAAGTCCCGGCGCCCTTTGCACCGGACTATTGTAATATTAGTAATTCGAACTGCTCTAAGTGCGAGAGGACTCTGCATCTTTTTGCACAATTGTTTTTTGTCAATGTCTTTATGTCCCCAAAGTGTTGACTGTCTGTTGTACTAGAGCGGCTCCAACTACCGGAGACAAATTCCTTGTGTGTTTTGGACATACTTGGCAAATAAAGATGATTCTGATTCTGATTCTGACCAGTTATATTTAGGGGTTCATGGGATAAAAAACATACATAGTTTACTTAATATTACCATTATTTGACCAGTGGTCGCTTGGAACACTGACTCTAGATATGAACATGGAAAGCTGTTTATTTTATGAAAACCTTTGGAATTTTTCACACAAATACTAGGGTTAGAGTAGGTTCACAAACCAAATGATGTCCAACTTAACTAACTTAATGCACCGCAAAGTATTGCGTAAAACATTTACTTAAGGCAAATATAGATGTGGATAACATTGAGTAAAAATACAATATGGAAAATGAAGGACCTGAATATTAACAGGTATAAGTGAACGAATTCAGTGGATATCCGAACATAATTGGACTAGTGAATTTTTCAATATCAGTTTCCTTACTTGGTATGATACCCTTCACAGTTAGACCATCAACTTGAAGCTTGAACGTTGACATGTTCCATCACTTGCCATTTTTAACTTCCAATTCAATCATTAGACCAACTTTGTTTATCTAATTGTTTGTACATGATAAACAATGTAAAGTCAACATTTTAGACCATAGGGAACATTAAGGTTGTTTATATTTTAATTTTTATTCAGGTTTAACTATTGCCATTTTTGACTGCTGAAACCCGAGATGTACCTTTTCAGTGTTATGCAATGAATGTTTTTCTATTTGTGTAGCTGTAGCAATAGATTAGAAACATACTTCTTGTTCTTCAGCTGAAGTGTACCCTTCTGTTGTAAGTGTTGTGAGCTTTGTAAAGGTAGACTACTTGTAAATAATAAAAATTATATTTAATACTTGTCTTAGCTTGTTTGTACTTCTGCATGTATGCATTATTGTTTCTCACTAGTACATTTGCACTGTGTATGTCATAACTGTTTTGTGTGATAAGAATGTTTGCATGTGTGCATATATTGTTAGTAAACGATAATACAGCCATTTAGACCTGTGCGTAATTGTAACACCAGCGGTCTTTGCCAGTGTCCATGTCATGTTACAAGCACCAGTAACAATCCACAGTGCACCACACAACATCGCCATTTTTATCAATAAAGTGAATCATATGTTTTGATCAAAGATAGTTAAAAACGTTTGACAGGAGGCCTTTATAATTGGAACCAAATCCAAGTTTAATAATAAGAATTAAAGTATGCGCGTAATCATGACCACATCCTCAACACTGCTGTGACTCATCAAAATTACCAGCGAGTCAGCAGTGCAGTCAGGAGACACAGAAAACAGCCTGTGCACTAGCGATAGAAAACGGTCAAAATTCACCAATCATTTCTCCTTCAACGAATCAAACAAGAAACCATCTAATTCTATACAAACTCGCTTTTCATCATTGCTAGTAACTTGACCGTTTGAGATCGAAGCTTGTAACATTTTGACATCATTTTCTTGAAAACATTTACTAGGTTCTACCGGCCCCTCCATGTTCCCATCAAGGTCAAATGCTGCCGTATGCTGGTCGTATGTAAGCCGAAAATAGTTCTGGGTGATCGATGTCGCCAAATAGTCGACCGTTTTTGTTATTTTGTCCAAGTCGCTCGAACGAAAATATGACCGACACTTAAAAATTTAAGTCAATATTGTCTCCTACTCCTGAAACAATTGATTGATCCTTCTATGATAATTTTTGGGAGATTATTGCATCAATTCCAAATAGCCGTCGTAAAATGGTCGTTGTTCGTTTACAGTTATGAAATTAAGTGGCCGCTTGCTCGTAACGCGTTTTGACCGACAAAGTTACGAGCACGATGCCTATATCTAATAAGTGCCTCTAAGAAATCTGGAATGTCATTAACTTCTGTTGAGTGTTAGGCGCACTCTTTTGGCAGATATTCGCAAAGTGGTTGCATGACTTTGCCGATATTTTTCACACTGTGCCTATTTCTGTTGATGACTGCTAAAAGTCACACTTCGGCGCTGGTCCAAAACCACAAAAATGCGTTTGACATGGTTTATTGCAAAATAATTGGAGGTGGAAAATTCTTGATACAATATTATATCTACGTTGATACATGATTACTGACGATACTGTTGTGTGTTAATATTTGATGCCTTTTAATGTATTTTGGTCACTGATGGTGTAGGTACACTCGCCTGTCTTTGGTGCAGGCAGGGTGGGTTCAGTTCACTCAGTGACGGTGAGAATGTGAGCACAAATGGTAGTCCATGTCTCTATGTGCCCTGCGACTGACTGGCGACCAGTTTAGGATGTAGTCCTCCTTTCGCCCAAAGTCAGCTATGATAGGCTCCAGCGCCCCGTGACTCTGACCAGGATAAGCGGTGTTGGAAATGGATAATGTATTTTGCCGTTAATAATTGCTCGTAACATTTCACCACATCCGTGGAATGACCCATATCATACATCCCCTTCCTCACACACGCACGCACGTGCGCACAAACATACACGCATGCATACACAAACAGTCCCACCCCACTGCTGCACTTTTACTAAAACTACTAAAACTACTAAAACTACTACTTGAGATAATAACAATTTTTAACACTTTGAACATGGTAGCAAAAGCATACACTGTATGGCATAAACAATAGAAAGTCAGAACTCTCAATTGATTTCATCATTTAAGCTACTTCACTGCAACTCAACTTTGACAGTTCCAAATATGGTATGGTCTTTTTTGAGTTGGAACTTAACAAAGAAACTACAAAATCCTACTTTGATTTGAAGAGGGTTGCTGTTGTTATCGTCAACAAAACTAACAAGCACCTTGAGAAAGAAAAAAGAATAAAGCAAAAAGCAGGTACATCTCAGTTAGTGACAAAAGCTTAATTCATTCAGGTACCGGTAGTTCAATTAAAAAACTAATTCCATACAGGATCGGTCGTGGCCGAGGTTAACAACGTCCGCCACCGGCACCGTCAACCTGCAAGGTGCCGTTGGAAATTCAGCTACTGTGCGTCAAAGTCGAAGAAGAAGAGGTGGAAAGCGGGTTCTTCTGCAGAAAGAGAAGAGGAAATCACAGAGCCTAGAACTGAATGTGGGGACTGTTGGATTTATCTCACCAAACATTATAATGAATAAACACAAAAGGAATGAAGACGTTGGTCATTTTACTCATGAGGAGGGCGCATGGGAGATTGTTCAGGTTACAGCCTCTCAACACGCTCTAAACAATCTCCCCCGTCGCTCCTACATTTATTTGAAAATAGGAGGGTTCTACAAGACATAATATTCTAAGCATTAAGACACAACACAAAACATAGGACCAGACGACACCTGTCCCGTCCCCGACCACATCCGATCACGTCCTTGGTCAAGGCGCCCTTCCATCAAATGTTGCTGAGTCATCTTCTTGAAGGCGAGACATCTTTCTATCTAAATATTGTCCATAATACTAATGCAAAATACTAATGCAAGCTAAGCAAATAAATGATAACTACTAAGATATATCTAACAGGACTTTGAATGTTGGGACGATGACAGGAAAATTCCGGGAGTTGGTTGAAATGATCATTAGGAGAAAGGTTGATATATTGTGTGTCCAGGAGACCAGGTGGAAAGGCAGTAAGGCTAGAAGTTTAGGGGCAGGGTTTAAATTATTTTACCATGGTGTAGATGGGAAGAGAAATGGAGTCGGGGTTGTTTTAAAAGAAGAGTTGGCTAAGAATGTCTTGGAGGTGAAAAGAGTATCAGATCGAATGATGAGGCTGAAATTTGAAATTGAGGGTGTTATGTGGAATGTGATTAGTGGCTATGCCCCACAGGTAGGATGTGACCTCGAGGTGAAAGAGAAATTCTGGAAGGAGCTAGACGAAGTAGTTCTGAGCATCCCAGACAGAGAGAGAGTCGTAATTGGTGCAGATTGTAATGGACATGTCGGTGAAGGAAACAGGGGTGATGAAGAAGTGATGGGTAAGTACGGCATCCAGGAAAGGAACTTGGAGGGACAGACTTTGCAAAAAGGATGCAAATGGCTGGAGTGAACACTTTTTTCCAGAAGAGGCAGGAACATGGGGTGACTTACAAGAGCGGCGGTAGAAGCACGCAGGTGGATTACATTTTGTGCAGACGATGTAATCTGAAGGAGGTTACCGACTGTAAGGTAGTGGTAGGGGAGAGTGTGGCTAGACAGCATAGGATGGTGGTGTGTAAAATGACTCTGGTGGTGGGGAGGAAGATTAGAAAGACAAAGGCAGAGCAGAGAACCATGTGGTGGAAGCTAAGACAGGAAGAGTGTTGTGCAGCTTTTCGTTAAGAGGTGAGACAGGCTCTCGGTGGACAGGAGGAGCTTCCAGAAGACTGGACCACTGCAGCCAAGGTGATCAGAGAGGCAGAGGAGAGTACTTGATGTATCTTCTGGCAGGAAAGGAGAGAACGAGACCTGGTGGTGGAACCTCACAGTACAGGAAATCATACAAGGAAAAGTTAGCTAAGAAGAAGTGGGACACTGAGAGGACCGAGGAGAGGCGAAAGGAATACATTGAGATGCGACATAGGGCAAAGGTAGAGGTGGCAAAGTCCAAACAAGAGGCATACGATGACATGTATGGCAGGTTGGACACTAAAGAAGGAGAAAAGGATCTATACAGGTTGGCCAGACAGGGATAGAGATGGGAAGGACGTGCAGCAGGTTAGGGTGATTAAGGATAGAGATGGAAATATGTTGACTGGTGCCAGCAGTGTGCTAGCTAGATGGAAAGAATACTTAGAGGAGTTGATGAATGAGGAAAATGAGAGAGAAGGGAGAGTAGAAGAGGCAAGTGTGGTGGACCAGGAAGTGGCAATGATTAGTAGGGGGGAAGTTAGAAAGGTATTAAATAGGATGAAAAATGCAAAGGCAGTTGGTCCTGATGACATTCCTGTGGCAGTATGGAAGCATCTAGGACAGGTGGCTGTGGAGTTTTTGACCAGCTTGTTCAATAGCGCGGGGTTTGTGGTGCTGTGTTCCGCTGGGGCAGCTGGTCATTGATTTTGGCGGGGGTGGGGTACGCTTTTGTTCGCTGCCGTTGGGCGCGGGCGCGTCTTCGTGCGTGTACTTCTTCGTTGGTTTTCGCCGCTTCTTCGTTGGTTTTCACCGCTTCTTCTTCGGGGTGGGTGGGTGGACAGTGGGGTTTGGGCGGTTCTGGGGGGGCTGTGGCGTTGGTCCTGGTTCCAGATTCTCGACGCCCAACCCTACTCACGACGAGCGCTTAACTTGGGCTTGCTTATGACGTTTTTTTTTTTTTTTTTTTTAATTAAAAAAATCAGGTCAGCAATCACTTATAACAACACAGGTTATATTAACATATCAATTCACAGGTTCTTGCAAGTGTTCAGACACTAAAAAAGAATCCCACTGCACCACTCGACAGTAGCACTGCCTTGCTCATTTTCCCACAACCTGTCCTGCCCTTTTCTGTCCTCTCTTGTCTGTTTCTCTTGGTGAATTATTGCATGTCTTCCCACCAATCTACAAATAACTGTTGTAATGTTACTAATGTTCAAATATCTAGACTGTCTCACTATTGTTCTGCTGTGGTTCGCACCCCTATTCCCCTTGTCCACTCTGTCCCTCTGTCTGTCCCCTAAAACCCTTTTCTGTCCGGCTGCCTTTTCAATAAACGTCACAATCCATCCATCCATGCATTTTCTGAGCCGCTTCTCCTCACTAGGGTCGCGGGCGTGTTGGAGCCTATCCCAGCTATTATCGGGCAGGAGGCGGAGTACACCCTGAACTGGTTGCCAGCCAATTGCAGGTCACATACAAACAAACAACCATTCGCACTCACTTGCACACCTACGGGCAATTTAGAGTTGTCAACTAACCTAGCATGCATGTTTTTGGGATGTGGGAGGAAACCGGAGTGCCCAGAGAAAACCCACGCAGGCACGGGGAGAACATGCAAACTCCACACAGGTGGGGCCGGGGATTGAACCCCGGTCCTCAGAACTGTGAGGCAGACGCTCGAACCAGTCGTCCACCGTGCTAAGCATCACAATATTAAAAAAAAATAAAAATAAGCAGAGGGAGTATTTCAAACTCCCCAGTTGCAAAGCAAAACTGTTCCAGCACAAAGGCATGCAGATCCACCATTCTGCAAGGCTATGCAGCTGAACAGGACAGCTTTAAAGGTGGGGGGCGGGGTGGTCGTTATCGAATCGCAACCTAAAGAATCCAAATCGATTCGAATCCTCAGGTTCTTAATAATGCCCAGCCCGAATATAAATGTATACATACATACATTTCATGGACTTGTATTTCAGCTTTTTTTGTTTGTTTAATTTTTTTGCTTTTATTTCCAGAGTGTTTTTCTGTGCAAAGATCACAAGAGTTACTCCTTCTCATTAATGGCGACAAATCAGACTTGGAAGACCTTTCTGACAATTTACAAGACTTGACAGGTAAACGTTCGTAATATGAGGCAATGCCAGATCCCGCACTCCCAGACGTTGCTGCCTAACTCAGCAGATTGAGGCTGATGGGTCAAATGATGACCCAGAAGAGCCAACACCAGGGCTAAGAACTCAGGGACAATCCAGTTAAGGTAACTGTTCTTATTTTGGCACACATTGAAGGTAAACCTTCAAATTTCATAAAAACGTTCACTCAGATTCTACTACGTTATGCACCAATACACTTAAGTACAACTGCTTGCATGAGTAATTGTGTGAGTGACTTTGCCATCAGTTTTATTTTTATTATATCTCTGATTGTGCAGGACGTGGAATGCGTTGGACGATTTCTCCATTGGAATCAGACCTTGCCAAGTTTGAGCCTAAGGACGAAAATGAGCAGGACAGACATGGCTGGACTCCACTAAACTATTTTAAACAGTACATACTGTAGATAGAGATTTGATGAAACGTACAGTATTTCAGATTGCTCAAATGCCATGACACTGAATATACAGTGGGTACGGAAAGTTTTCAGACCCCCTTAGATTTTTCCACTCGTTATATTGCAGCCAGAACTTAAAATCATTTAAGTTCATTTTTTCCTCATTATTGTGCACAAAGCACCCCATACTGACAGAAAAAAAAATATTGTTGAAATTATAGCTGATTTATTAAAAAAGAAAAAATGAAATATCACATGGCCATAAGTATTCAGACACTTTGCTGTAACACTCATATTTAACTCAGGTGCTGTCCATTTCTTCTGATCATCCTTGAAATGGTCCTACACCTTCATTGGAGTCCAGGTGTGTTTGATTATACTGATTGGACTTGATTAGGAAAGCCACACCCCTGTCTATATAAGACCTTACAGCTCACAGTGCATGTCAGAGCAAATGAGAATCATGAGGTCAAAGGAACTGCCTGAAGAGCTCAGAGACAGAATTGTGGCAAGGCAGAGATCTGGCCAAGGTTACAAAAAAAACAAATCTGCTGCACTTACAGTTCCTAAATGCACAGTGTCCTCCATAATCCTGAAATGGAAGACGCTTGGGATGATCAGAACCCTTCCTAGAGCAGGTCGTCTGGCCAAACTGAGCAATCGGGGGAGAAGAGCCTTAGTGAGAGAGGTAAAGAAGAACCCAAAGATCACTGTGGCTGAGCTCCAGAGATGCAGTCGGGAGATGGGAGAAAGTTCTAGAAAGTCAACCATCACTGCAGTCCCAACAGTGAAGCATGGTGGTGGGTGTGTTTTACAGCTGCAGGGACATGGAGACTGGTTGCAACCGAAGAAGAGATGAACGCGGCCAAGTACAGGGATATCCTGGACGAAAACCTTCTCCAGAGTGCTCAGAACCTCAGACTTGGCCAAAGGTTCACCTTCAAAAAAGCGGAGATTCATTTTTGACGGTGATGTAATTGAGACCTCGGTCGATACATGGGCAGAGAGTGGTGTCTGTCTTCCCACCAAAAAAGAAGCCGGCCCCTACTGGAGAAGAGGAAGGTCGTATGAGTCCGGAAACCAGAGAGTCCCATTAAAAAAAGGGAACAAGGAGTTAATTGGCTTACTTGAGTACGGTGGGCCATGGTACCGCGAAGAGAGGCTGCAATACTTTGGCGAGGATTTCTGGGAACAGGCAAGCTTATATACACTGGTGGTGATGAGGCTGATTGAAGACAGGTGCTGAAAACAGCGAGAGGCGGGGGGAGAGAGAGGAGGAAAAGCGCCCTCCTGGCTCCAATAATGGAACTGCAGGGCAGTATATGACATGATCCCCAAATCCAGGTGTGAAAAGCTTGTTGCATCATTCCCAAAAAGAGTCATGGCTGTATTAGCTCAAAAGGGTGTTTCTACGAAATACTGAGCAAAGGGTCTGTATACTTATGGCTGTGTGATATTTCAGTTTTTCTTTTTTAATAAATCGGCAAAAATAATGTCAATAATTCTGTTTTTTTTTCTGTCGATATGGGGTGCCATATTAATGTGGGGAAAAAGATTAACTTAAATGATTTTAGCAAATGGCTGCAGTATAACAAAGAGTGAAAAATTTTGAGGTTGTCTGAATACTTTCCTTACCCACTGTAAGTGGGGCCCTACTCAACACAACAGTAGATGAGGTTTACCAATTTTTGGGTGCTTGTAAATGCACATCTTTCAGGGATGGCCAGCCTAAACAACGCAGCATACTGCAAAGTAGTAGGCTGCACTGGGAGAACCCGAGTGCGTTGTGTGACCTGCAAGGTCTTCTTGTGCTTGTAAACTGATCGGAACTGATCACAACCTTTCACACATCGGTGTGTACATAAAATGTTGTAAAATGCTGTCAATGTTACTGTGAATTTTCCAATATAATTCTGGATTTTCTTTACTACGATGACAAATCTTGTTCAAATATGTGTAATTATATAGATAAAGATGATTCTGATTCTGATAGTACAATGTGTGTGCATATTGGAAATAGTGGTTTGCACCCAATAACATAACATCCCATATGGACCATTAGTCCGCACCACATACAGTATGTGGACATAATTTTTTCTTTCAAAAGATGATCCTGTGTTTTTATACTTATTGGGTTCCAACAAGCCCAAAAGGCAAAGACAAATTAAAAAATTGCATATCAAACCAGAGCTCTGGGTCTTAGGAGGGTAATTATTTCATAGACTGACGTTCATGTAAACGTATTGAACTGGTGCGTGGTGTTGAATGGGCGAAACACTGCCACCTAGCGTTGTGCTGGGAAACCAAGATTTTTGATTTCTTTCCAGTTCCTCGTCATCTTTTGTTTTAGCTTGTTCTTGTGACAAACCGTGTGAGTCGTTACTCGCTCTGTCCACCCGTAGCTGTTTTCGTCCACCGTGGTGGAGCTGCCCGGTGGCGCGGCTGCGGTCGTAGCTCAGCTCCCTGCGTGGTTTCCGGTGTTCATCCGTCTGCAGGAGGATGGCGTCTGGTTTCTACCGCATCCCCTCTCCCGCCGGTCCTCCGACCCCCACTCACGGCCGAATGTTGTCGGTTCCGGTCCGAAGACAGCAGTGAAAAACATCATTAAGCGACACGGGTACGTTTTGGCTAATGAGTGTTTGCAGAATGTGACCTAATGCAGATGTGAGAAGCTCGGTCTGCAAACGACGAGTTTCCCCCCGCGGCTCGGCGGAGGCCTAGTTTAGATTCGGGGTCAGTTCTCCATGGAGGCTCCCATCCGACGTTAGACCATGCAATCGTATTGTGGCCTTTCATAAAACGCTATATCGGGCAAAGCGACGAGAGCTTTTCGGCGTCGAAACTGGCGCTCTTACGCTATGTCGTAAAGGACAATGAATTGTTACGAAACGGTAACGAGTGAACAGACTGAAGAAAGCGGTAGTTATTTGAAGATAGCATGTGATAATAGGGAAGGAGGTTCACTTGTTAAGTAACGTTAAGGGTGCATACTAGCTGTTAGCTGCCGCAGCTATTAGCTACAGCTATCTACGGCTTGCTTCAAAATGGTGTAGATTACGATTCCTAATCGTTAGCAGTTTTGTATGTGCACCGAGTCTGCTAGAGAAATGTAGTTGTGTTAAAAAAGAAAAAAAGTGCACATGATTTACATGCTAATACATTTTAGGTGCATGAAGACTGAGTTCAGGAAATAGACTGCGCCCGGCTTGGTCAGAAACGCTGCTGGTTTACAGCTGCATTTTAGCGACGTTCTCCGATGTATAAATTCAAGTGTCGCCATCCTTTCATACCACCAACATAACAATACACCATCGCTAAGTTGTATTTTCTAAAAGAGTATGTTGTCTATGTATTAATTGTTAAGTATTGTGTGAAGAAAACATGATTTAAAGTCCTTTACACTTTTTAATGTTTAGGTGCTTTACTTTTATCTAGGCCTAAACTGTGTTATTATTCATGCATTCATATATTATAATATATATATATTTTATATATATATATATATATATATATATATATATATATATATATATATGTGATGAGTATGGGCAGTTGAGCAGCATGCATCCCACATCTATTCAACAATCATGTTTGTATCCTAATTCTTTGGTTGTTTTGTGTCCCTCCAGGTGTTCATGTTTAGCACTAAGAACGTGTATAACCTACACAGAGCTCACCATCGTGATTACCATTTCATAAACTCCATCAATCTGCTGTGTGTGGCATTAAACGCCTCATCTCCTGAGTTCTGATTCCTAAAGTGGAAGAATGACGGAGGCGTGGCAGCAGCAGCAGCAGCACACAGTGGCTCCACCTTCTGTAGTGCACACACTTCCCCAGACCACGGACACTCTGTCCTGCACTGTGTATGGTGTTGTCCTGCAACCAGATTCCACTCTGCAGCAGCAGCTGGGCCAGCAGCATGTTGTGCAAACTCAGCAGGCCTCCATACAGCTAGGAGGTGAAAGAGTGCACAAGTGTGGCGCCTGTGGACATGACATATCTCACCTGGCCAACCCCCATGAACACCAGTGCATGGTGACCCAAGACAGGTCTTTCCAGTGTACACAGTGCATGAAAATCTTCAGCCAAGCCACAGACCTTCTGGAGCATCAGTGTGTGCAGGTGGAGCAGAAGCCTTTTGTGTGTGGCGTGTGTAAGATGGGTTTCTCGTTGCTCACTTCCTTGGCCCAGCATCACAACTCCCACGGCAATGGAAACAACCCAATGAAGTGTTCCATTTGTGAGAAAACATACCGTCCCGGATCCGGAAACGTCACTCCCACCTCGTCTGCGGCCAATCCTCAGCAGCCCTCCACCGGAGAGACATCTGGTGGCGGCGCAGCAATGAGTGCCTCATCCCCACCTGCTTTTGAGGCCTCTGCACCAGATAGGCCATACAAGTGCTCAGTGTGCCATAAGTCCTTCCGGCATTTGTCCGAGCTAACCCGCCACGAAAGGGTACACACAGGTGAGAAGCCGTACAAATGCGACACATGCGATAAAAGCTTCAGCCAGTCTTCCCATCTGGCTCACCACCAGCGCACACACAGCTCTGAGCGGCCTTATAAGTGTGCTGTGTGTGAGAAGAGCTTTAAGCACCGGTCTCACCTTGTGCGCCACATGTACGCCCATTCGGGCGAGCACCTATTCAAGTGCAACTTGTGTGAAATGCACTTTAAGGAGTCATCAGAGCTCCTGCACCATCAGTGCCAGCCAGAAGGAGAAAGGCCTTTCCGATGTGGTTCGTGCGGGAAGAGCTTCAAGCGGCCGTCGGACCTGCGGCAGCACGAACGCACTCATTCCGAGGAGCGCCCGTTTCAGTGCGAGGAGTGCCAGATGAGCTTCAAGCAGCAGTACGCTCTCGTACGGCACCGTCGCACTCATAAAAATCCGGCTGACCGACCTTTCAAGTGTAATCTCTGCGATAAAGGTTTTCTTCAACCGTCACACCTGCTTTACCATCAGCAGGTGCATGGTATGGAAAGCTTGTTCAAGTGTGCATCTTGCCAGAAGTCTTTTAGCCAATCCGGAGAACTGCTGAGGCACAAATGTGGAGGTGAAGTAGAAAAGCCGTACAAGTGTGACGTGTGCGGCAAAGGTTACAAAAAGAACTCCACGCTGCAGCGCCACCAAAACACTCACTGCACAGAGAAGCCGCTGAAATGCTCTCTGTGTGACAAGCGCTTTGTGTCATCCTCAGAGTTTGTCCAGCACCGCTGCGACCCGACACGCGAGAAACCGCTGAAATGTCCCGACTGTGAGAAACGCTTCAGGTACTCGTCTGAGCTACAGCGCCATCGCCGTGTCCACACTGGGGAGAAACCTTTCAAGTGCGCCAGCTGCGACAAGAGCTTCAAACAACGCGAGCACCTGGCCAAGCACCAGAGCGTGCACTCACGCGAGACGCAGTTTAAATGCGTGTGGTGCGGCGAGCGTTTTGTCGACCTTGCTGCTCTGCAGGAACACACGGTCCAGCACACCGCCGAAGGGGAGAGTTTCCCGGAAGCGCCCTGTATCCCGTGACCGCTGTCATTCTGCAGGCTTTTGGACAGCAAACAGCAATGTGTTGCAGCCTCCTCACTCACCTTTGTTGCTTCAAACACGCACCCATTAAAGAAGATCCCTGATTTGTAGTAAAGTATACATGGTGTTAACACTCAATTATCCTTCCTTGAGTATAAGGTCAAACTCAGGATCAGGAATCCTTTCGTAAGTTTATATTTGAGGTAAAGCGGAAAAAAAGGGTTGTGATGTAAAAAGTGGAGAGAGCTCGTGGGACTTTTTCTTTTCTGATGTTGCATGTGATGTGATTGCATCTGTTTTTTTAATTGTTTACTCTGTTGTGGATCGCAAGACTGCTGTCATGTGTGCTCATGTATATTGCTCCTGACATCTATGTGCCTTTTTTTTTTTTTTTTTTAACAGATCTTGTTTTATTGAGTTGTAGACCAGTAATAGCTGACTCACTCCCATCCATGCAGTGTCTGCCCTGTGCAGCAGTATATGTCCACATAATACACTTTAGATAGTATTATCTGTGCATGAATATTTATCACAATATCACTGTTGTATTATAGGTTTGTTTTATTTAGAAAAATACCATAAGAAGAAAAAAAAAAGAGTAGATTTGTGAAAAGTGTATAGCCTATGTCCTATAAAATGTGTTATTGCATCTTTGTATTAAAACAAATGACATTTGGTAACTTAACATACCTATCATGTCACAAGAAGACTTGACGTGCAATAGAAATGCACAATGTAATATAACTACTGAGTCATTGCAGTTCTACTCTGTTATAGATGGTGTGTATGCTCATGTAAACATTGAAAATGTGTAGTGCTTCTGTTACCTTTTGTTTTTACAATTAAGCTTGCTAATACTTTGCAAGGATTTAAGTTTCTGTTTGACTTATGACATTCTAATGAACTATCAAATATTATAATGTTCACTTGTAAAAAAAAATAGCTAATTACTGTGGTAGATAAAAATGAAGTCATGGGGCCTGTTAAATCCTCCCAGGATTCCTCATCTGTACTTGAGTACTTGACTCACAACAGCTTCACGCTGCAACATGTACATTTGTTTGTACTGAGGATAAAGTGGGAAAATGTATGAGTTAGTTTACAGTGTGATATTTCTATATTATGTCAAACATTTTGCAGTATATTTAAAAGAAATGGTTTGAGAAATTCTGCAATCTTGGACTTGCAGAGCGTAATCACTTCACACTGAATTTGGCTTAAAAACTATATATATATATATATATATATATATATATATATATATATTAGACTCCTGTATACAGGCAAGTAAAATAAACCACCTTGAGGAATATCCAAGTGTATATGGATTTTATAAATTGTAGTTATTTCCTTTTTTAATCACAAATTGTGTACACTGTTGTGGTATGTAGTTTTACAATGAATAGTTCTAAATCCAGAGGCACATCTTGCCACAGATAAATTTGACCATTTACAACCCCAATTCCAATGAAGTTGGGACGTTGTGTTACACATAAAAACAATACAATGATTTGCAAATCATGTTCATCCTATATTTAATTGAATACACTATGAAGACATTTAATGTTAATACTGATAAACTTGATTGTTTTTAGCAAAAAATTAACTTAGAATTTTATGGCTGCAACACGTTCCAAAAAAGTGTGTTACATCACCTTTTAACAACATTCAATAAACGTTTGGGAACTGAGGACACTAATTGTTGAAGCTTTGTAGGTGGAATTATTTCCCATTCTTGCTTGATGTACAGCTTCAGCTGTTCAATAGTCCGGGGTCTCCGTTGTTGTATTTCATAATGCAGCACACATTTTCAATGGGAGACAGGTTCGGACTGCAGGCAGGCCAGTCTAGTACCCGCACTCTTTTACTACGAAGCCACGCTGTTGTAACACGTGCAGAATGTGGTTTGGCATTGTCTTTCTGAAATAAGCAGGGGCATCCATGAAAAAGATGTTGCTTGGATGGCAGCATATTTTTTCTCCAAAACCTGTGCCTTTCAGCATTAATGGTGTCTTCACAGATGTGTAAATTACCCATGCCATTGGTACTAAAACAGCCCCATACCATCACAGATGCTGGCTTCTGAACTTTGCGTCCATAAGAGTCTGGTTCTTTTCCTCTTTGGCCCGGAGGATACGACGTCCACAATTTCCAAAAACAATTTGAAATGTGGACTCGTCGGACCACAGAACACTTTTCCACTTTGCATCAGTCCATCTTAGATGAGCTCGCGCCCAGAGAAGCCGGTGGCGTTTCTGGGTGTTGTTGATAAATGGCTTTTGCTTTGCGTAGTAGAGTTTTAAGTTGCACTTACGGATGTAGCGCCGAACTGTATTTACTGACATTGGTTTTCTGAAGTATTCCTGAGCCCATGTGGTGATATCCTTTACACATTGATGTCGGTTTTTGATGCGGTGCCGCCTGAGGGATCAAAGGTCACGGGCATTCAATGTTGGTTTTCGGCCCTGCCGCATACATGCAGTGATTTCTCCAGATTCTCTGAACCTTTTGATGATATTATGCACCGTAGATGATGAAATCCCTAAATTCCTTGCAATTGTACGTTGAGAAGCATTGTCCTTAAACTGTTCGACTATTTTCTCACGCACGTGTTCACAAAGAGGTGAACCTCGCCCCATCTTTGCTTGTGATTGACTGAGCAATTCAGGGAAGCTCCTTTTATGCCCAATCATGGCACCCACCTGTTTCCAATTAGCCTGTTTACCTGTGGGTTGTTCCAAACAGGTGTTTGATGAGAATTCCTCAACTTTTTTGCCACCTGTCCCAGCTTTTTTGGAAAGTGTTGCAGCTGTAAAATTCTAAATTAATGATTATTTGCTAAAAACAATAAAGTTGATCAGTTTGAACATTAAATATATTGTCTTTGTAGTGTATTCAATTAAGTATAGGTTGAACATCCATCCATCCATTTTCTGAGCCGCTTCTCCTCACTAGGGTCGCGGGCGTGCTGGAGCCTATCCCAGCTGTCATCGGGCAGGAGGCGGGGTACACCCTGAACTGGTTGCCAGCCAATCGCACGGCACATACAAACAAACAACCGTTCGCACTCACATGCACACCTAGGGGCAATTTAAAGTTTAGTTTAATTTAGAGTTCCCAATTCATGCATGTTTTTGGGATGTGGGAGGAAACCGGAGTGCCCGGAGAAAACCCGCGCAGGCACGGAGAGAACATGCAAACTGCACACAGGCGGGGCCGGGGATTGAACACCGCTCCTCAGGCTAAACAGTCGGCCGCCGAGGTTGAGCATGATTTGCAAATCATTGTATTCTGTTTTTATTTTTGTTTAACACAACATCCCAAAAGGCATGGTGGGCGACTGGTTAGAGCGGCTGCCTCACAGTTCTGAGGACCGGGGTTCAATCCCTGCCCCCGCCTGTGTGGAGTTTGCATATTCTCGCTGTGCCTGGGATGGTTTTTTTTTCGGGGCACTCCGGTTTCCTTCCACATCCCAAAAACATGCATAGTAGGTTAATTGAGGACTCTAAATTACCCGTCAGTGTGAATGCAAATGGTTGTTTGTTTATGTGTGCCCTGCGATTGGCTGGCAACCAGTTCAGGGTGTACCCCGCCTCCTGCCCGATGACAGCTGGGATAGGCTCCAGCACGCCCGCGATCCTTGTGAGGATACGCGGCTCAGTGAATGGATGGATGGACGTCCCAAATTCATTGGAATTGGGGTTGTACAATTCTCCCTTGCTTTGATGCATAGCTTTCACAGCTGTATATTTTGTCTTGTAAATCTCACAAGACAAATAAGCAATATACTGAAGAGTGGCTCAATGGTGTTGTACCCCGTGAGAGCTTTGGGGTTCGATGCCTTGCTCTGGAGCACCTCAGCAGTGTTTGTGTATACAGTAAAATTCCTTTTGGGGTTTTAGAAGGTACTGAATGTCAGAGTGTTGTTATTTGATGGCCTTAGAGGAGTTGAGGTTGCACAACAAAAGGTTTTTTTTAATCAGTAGCTCATAATCTGCACAGGGGGCAATGCTGTTGATGCTGCCCTGTGGGCGGCGTGGCGCAAAGGGTAAGGTGTACGCCTGCAACCAGAGCCCCATGTGTTTATTGTGTCCCTGGGCAAGACTCTTAACCCACATTGCCTATGAATGGCTGTGGTTGGGTTTTTCGTGGTGGTGGTGGTGGTGATCGGAGGGGCCTTTGGCGCAGAATGGAAGCCACCCTTCTGTAAGACGACACAAGTACCAGGTTACAGGCCCCATACAGAAACTTCACCTGTAGTTAAGAACCTGCAGACGCAATAAAGACGATACCTCGGCCAAGTCTGGTTGGTCGGAGTTGAGGATCGGTCTTGGACAACATGAGGAAAACCAGCAAAACGAAGACAGAATTGGCGAGTAGGCTCAACTACAGGTAATGCTTGGTGGGGGGAGTTACTGAAAGACAGCAACGACGATATATAGGTATGAGAGCGAAGGGAATGGAGGGAAAAGGGACAATCCTTTTGAGGAATTCTGAGGTGGAAAAACGTGGTGGGGAGGAAATTTAATCATTAAGTTTTTGCTGAAATAGATCTACATATAGGAAAGTGACTATGCAGATGATAGAGCTTTACGGAGGAGAGGCAGAAATAAATGTATCCAAAAAGCAGTTGGGCTGGTTGAGAAATGGTCATAGAAAGGTAATTCAAGTTTTATGTTGAAAAGGCAAAGGTAGTGTTGTTTACTAGGAAATGGATAAAAGATGTGTTTATAAAGATATATGGAAAACAATTAGAATATTTTTTTTTATTTCAGGCGTTATATTTGCAGAGCTTCCAACCTATACAAATTAACTTCCAGAACAATCTGTCCAAATTTGTCTGAATTTCCATATTTTCAAAGTTTTGTGAAGAACATGACTGGACATCAGTTATTCCAGTATATTATATAATAGGATAAAAGTAATTCTGCATACTGTTCAATTGCACAACATAATTATTACGCTATAATCATAATCGTTAATAAATTACAGCTTCAATATTTGTTATGTAAACATTTCTATTGCATCAACTTTGCAATGGCGGTCGCATTTGCCGCCCAAATCAACATTTATGAGATTTTGACATGCCATCGTCAAAAATATCTGTCTATGTATTAATTCGCCTTTACAATTTTGTTTTCAACCGTAGTTTAAAAGAAAAAGTCTATTAAATCAAGAACTCAAAGTCAATTCAAACTGAGCACTCTATTTTGCAAACAAAGATATAACTTAGATAGATAGATTGAACTGGATAGTTTATGCATGGGTAATAGTTTAGATCTCTAAATTTGGGAATGTACTTGAAGATGCCTTCTCTTGCATTCTATTTATATTATACATTTATATTTCCTACATCCACTATTGCTGCTTATATGATGGAAATTTCCCCATTATGGGACTAATAAAGGTTATCTTATATTACAAATATTTATTATTAATAATAATACTTTTAACCTGACCCCGTTCTCAGACGACGTCAGAGGGCGTCTTGTGAGGCTGTAAAGTATTTTACATTGATATCTCCACACGCGTATTAATTGGCTTATTTTGTTGTTCAAGCTTGGTTACTTTCTGCTGTAACGCGGTTCCACTCAGACGTATGTGACAAGTGTAATGTATCACCCAATCACTTATTTCGGTGTTTTGCAACTTCATGACACGAAAGCTTAGCCATTAGCATCATGCTTTTGCGTCTTTTCCTACTCATTCCGCGCCCTCCCTTTGTGAGAACGTAAACAATACGTGTAAGAAGCGTAGTTTATTCGCTACCATGGAGGCGAGGATTAGTGATTTACAATGCGTTGACACCGGAAACAAAAAGAACGTTAGCCTCCGCGGTTTGACAGCCGGGGGCGTAATAAAATAGTGTACCCCCAAGCAGTATTTTGTGTTTGTTTGTTTTAAACAATACAGTGTTTATTTCATCGAATTCATTTATGAAATGTTCGTCACGGTGGTCGGACACAGCGCCGTATTGACCGGTAATGTCGGACGCTTGATTTCCCCACGTTCCTTAACAACTGGCAGCTCTGTATTTGACTCAAAGATGACATGGAGTTAACTTGTAAAAAAAAGGTTGATTGGGGGGAGGGGGGGAATGCAAAATTTTCATAAATATGTCTCGCGGGGTCAAATTGTGGTGCAAGTAAAAATGCTTTGAAGTATTTATGTTATGTTAGTTTTATCAGGGCGGCACGGTGGGCGACTGGTTAGAGCATCAGCCTCACAGTTCTGAGGACCCGGGTTCAATCCCGGACCCCGCCTGTGTGGAGTTTGCATGTTCTTCCCGTGCCTGCGTGGGTTTTCTCCGGGCACTCCGGTTTCCTCCCACATCCCAAAAACATGCATAAATTGGAGACTCTAAATTGCCCGTAGAGAGTGAGAGTGCGAATGGTTGTCTGAGAGTGCGAATGGTTGTTTGTTTGTATGTGCCCTGCGATTGGCTGGCAACCAGTTCAGGGTGTGCCCCGCCTCTTGCCCGATGATAGCTGGGATAGGCTCCAGCACGCCTGCGACCCTAGTGAGGAAAAGCGGCTCAGAAAGTGGATGGATGGATGGATAATACGATCAGTATTGGACTATGGAAACTTAGTCTATAGATGGGCATCAAAAACATTTGAAAAAAAATAGACATCATGCAGAACTATGCATTAATATTACAGTATATAAATATTTCTCCAACTAATGCAGTACAGATTGGAGAAATGCCTTTGCAACTAAGAAATAAACAGCTTATGATGAACTAGTGGGCAAAATTACACAGCCACGAAGAAAAGCAGCATCCAACTCTGAAGGTTCTTCAACCATGCTCGGAGAGTGGCAAATCAGAATGATGGTTATGTATGGACAGCAAATAAAATGGCAAATCAAATGGGACTAATAACAAAAACATGCAGTTTATTGTTCAGCAACACCTTTTTGGCTATATCCACCTGTGGAAATAGATCTTCATATACAAGAGAGATTACACAGTGATAAAGGAAAAGGAACCAGGGCAGAAGTAGTCGAGCAAAGGCTTAAAACAACACAAATTTTGCGCCACTGTTTTTACAGAAGAGGATTTGCATATGTCATCCCTGATTTAAATATAAACATTCGGGAACAGACATCACATCACTCAGCAGTATATGAAGTGGAAATGCTTGCAATTATAATGGAACTTCAGTGGACGGAACGGAACAGGTTAAAGCAGGTTGTAGTCTGTTCAGATTCATTATCAGCATTACTGTCCTTAAAGAACATGGTATCACAAAGTAGATCAGATCTGTTTGAAATTCTATAGATTAAGGAATTAGAGACAAGAGACAGATTTGTGTGGGTCCCAGCACATTAAGGAATAAAGGGGAATTAAAAAGCTAAAAGTTTTGTTTCGCAAAACAAGCACTTAAACAAGAAGAATTTATATAAATATCCTGTGTCATGGGTGAGGCCAAGGCCTATGTTAAAAAACAACAAAAACAATCAAAACGGAATGGCAAAAACTTTGGAATGGAGTTTACACAGGACGGCATCTCTATCAAATACAGCAGGTGGGAGGCATGAAGGCAGTGGGTGGAGACAGAAGGGAACAAACAATTAAAACAAGATTAAGATTAGGACATAAAGGGCTAAATGGAACAATGCATTTTATTGGGAAACATGGAACAGGTTTGTGTGAATGTAGAGTAGAGGAGGAGAGTGTTTAACATGTTATTTGTCATTGTCAAAGGTAAAAAAAAAAAAAAAAAGTAAACGATCACAAAGAGATAGCGTTAAAGAAAAGTGGGGGTTGCAGTATTTAAATTTAAAAACGTATTGAACGCTGATGAAATTAAGTTCAAAGCCCCGTTTCAGTTTTCAAGAGAAACAGGATTGATAAAGAGAATCTAGTTTATTTTGTTTGTTTTTTTGTTTTGCTCCTGAGTACTGTACATAGGTACATACTGTATGGACTCTGACCTACACTCCAGCACAGTAGGTGGCGGCAAGGCACCGTAAATGTTAGATGTCACCAGCCAATCAACAAAAAGAAGAAGGTTTACTTCTGGTAAAGAGAAAAAGGGGGTTTTGTTTGCTTTTTCTTTTTTTTATTGAACAATTGCATAGAATACAAACACTCTGGCCTTTGTCAGAAGGAAATACAAGTAGGTTCTGGTACATTCAAAAGTAAAGAAACAAAAATAAATGTAAAAATATATAATAAAATTGGCTAGCGCTTTTCACATAATATATTCTTCAATTATACAAGAAAGATTAATAGCATTTCTAAGTTTTATCACTCTGAAGGCTTTGGAAAAAGAAACAAAATCATTGTGAAATTGTGTTTTTCACCTTTAAAACTTTGCCTTTATGGAGAAAAAAAAATACAGAGAACAGCAATAGCATTTACCAAACAGTCATTATTTATTAATATTATTAGTCATGAGTATTGCATATAATGAGACCAAAAGAAATGTCCTCAAGAGAAAAAGTTGAAGTTGGAAAACCGGGTAAAGCCAGTCATGTATATCAGCCCATAAGGCTTTGGCCCACATACATACATTCAAAGAAGAGATGGACAGTAGTTTCAACATCATTACAAATAGTGCATTTATTAGTTTCAATACCAAATCATCTTACAAAATTATTGGATTGATACACCCCATTCATAACTTTAAAGTGAACTTTTCTGGCTTTGGGAATAACAGGAAATTTCAAGTATTTTGTCCTTAACCTGCAAATGGTGTCTTTGGAAAATGATTGTGAGATTGGATTTCCATATGACATGAGTGGAATAGAGCTATTGTTAAATAAAGTTTTAATTACATTGTTAGAAATCTTGACAGCACTACAATTATGCCTTCCAAACAAAAGAAGCGGAATATAGGGGCTGGTTATAACAGGGCCACCTACAATGTCTTTCATCAAACCAATACAAGAGTTGCGGATTATTTTATTTATGCATTTAAATAGTTTGTGATTATCATACAAATTATACTTAAGACAGAAAAAGCACTGACCAAATCCTATTTTTAGAAAAAGAAAAGACACTTGGCCATGTCAGCCTGGAATGGACCGGCCATTCGGCATTTGTCACGAAATTCCAAATTGCCATCCTGCCCCTGGTATATGTTAACTTTTCTGAATAAAAAAGAAGGGGGGAAAAAGGATGTACACAGGGCCTCTATATTTATCCAAAGATATTTTTGCTTTTCCGGGTTCTTCCCACATCCCAAAAGCATGCATGAATTGAAGACTCTAAATTGCCCGTCGGTGTGACTGTGAGTGCGAATGGTTGTTTGTTTCTATGTGCCCTGCGATTGGCTGGCAACCAGTTCAGGGTGTACCCCGCCTCCTGCACGATGGGATAGGTGGGATAGGCTCCAGCACCCCCGCGACCCTAGTGAGGAGAAGCGGCTCAGAAAATGGATGGATGGATGGATTTCACATTTCCTTTGACAACCTGAACTCCTTTTTCCCATACCAATAAAACTATTTAGAATGTGACTTATTGATATATATATATTTTTTTCCTTTTTTCATTTTATTTAGTTTATGGTGTGCATCTCGTACTATTTCCAGTACCAATGATCAATTCAAGTTCAATACCATTCAAGTTCAATACAAAAAAAAAAAAAGAAAGAACATTATTGATAATAGATAATAATGTAGCAGGAAAACCCAACATGCATTTAGACTGTATGTGTAATTACTGGTTACATTTTGAATAAATGCAGCTCCAGAAACATTCATGTGTTGAAAATATGAATTGAAAAGGAGTCAGAAACGTAACTTTAAGTCAAACAGTAACTTTTAACTGTGTAACTTTTGGCTCTCAAGTCATTAAGGCAGTAGTCTGACTGTCGTAAGTGTCTTTCGATAATGCTAGCTAATGATAGATTTATTCGTAAAATTCGTCCATGTTTTCTCATAAGAACTACAATTCCCATCCTGCAAAATGGACCGACCACAGTATTCTGCGACATCCTGCCAAGTGTCAGCCAATCATGTAACGAACGTCATAAATACGTGAAAGAACCGGATCTAATCTTGCTGCCAGATCGCTTCTGGTGCCGACACCGGCAGTTGAATAATTTTGCTACATTGTTAAAATTAATAATTTACAATTTTATTATTATTTTTTTAAATTTCGCCAATCCTGAAGTTTTGTTCCTCGTGTCCGCCTGGTGGTAAAATATTGCCTCGTGGAGGGAAAAGTTATTCTGTTCTTCACAAGCTAATGTAGATGTCGGTTGGACGCGACACTTCCTTGACGAGGTTAGCCGGCTAACTTTAGCTCTGTTGCAGATTTTACTTTGGACAAATAGTCAGCGGGTGTGTTAACACCTCAACATCCTAAACGAGGCGTAAACAATATAAGGTAACCCACTAAACTCCTCCCCCCCCTAAATAAAGTAAATTTATCTCTCTCAAAGCATGTGTGATGGTCATAAAAAAAAGAAAAAATCAAAACCACACACACACGCAAACATTGTAACGTCATCTTTCAGCTAAATACAAACATTCATTTTGATCGGTGAAAAGAAATGCTGATGAGTATCCAAGAATTTTTAGCGACGTTGGTTTCTTCTGCCAAACGTTGTAGTCAGTGTTATTCAATCAATTTAAAATTAAAAACGTCAGTGTTGTAGATGGTTAAATTACGTTTTAGTTTGGTATCCAGCTGTGAGGGGTCTGGTCTTGTTTTAAATGGTAAAAATCAATGAGATTGTCAAGTTACACTTTGTTTTGATGGAAAAGAATCAATTCTATTGGTTCTCCAATAGAATCTGGATGCATTTGTTACATTGTAGGTCGTTTTCAGGAGATATGCTTATTTTTCTTATATAGTCACATGAAAGGAAGAACAGGATCGCTGTGAGCACAATTCTATTCATTTTTTTGTGATATTGTTTATTTTTATTTTTTTAGCATAACCAAAACGTTATTTATTGCAACTAACATTTTATGCCTGTCGTTTATATGCCGTTCTAGTTTCAATTTTATCCCTTGTGCCCATGCAGCTGGCGGCTCTTCATCACATACTGCCCAACATCCTGCTCAGGGGTGCCACACATTCTGTCATCGTAGCGCTCTCCTTCTGCACAACAGCTGTGATAGGTCAGCCCGGCACTTCACAATCAGTCAAAACCAATGGTAAAGCCAATAAAGAGGTCTCAAAGCCACTTATTCTGGAGAATCGGTGCGCTGCCTTCCAGTACCGGGGCAACCAAAATTCAGCGGAAAGTCTGCACCACCGAGCATCAAAGCTTGCAATGCCTGCATCCTCGCCGGTCAGCAGCAAGGCTCGGGTGTACACGGGTGTCAACACGTGGAAGAACAGAGATTATTGGGATTATGACACGCATGTGGCAAACTGGAGGTACTATTTTACACCAAACATTCTATGATAAACTGAGTGAGATGTAAGTGAGACTTTATGGATTTATGCACAGTGGAACCTCCCAAGTTCCTCTCAAAATGCCCTGAGGCTTGTTCAATTTGGAAACTGAACACATTTTCTGTGGGTAATATACCACTCTCAATGCACTAAATCTCAGATGTCGAACAGTCTTCATGTGCGACGTCATGCAAGACCTCTATAGGACTTCAGATAAGCGAGCATCAAAGCAGGAGTGTTGAACTCATAGTAGTTAAGGGGCCATATAATGTGATGTCAAGTGGGCCGGACCAGTAAAATAATTGTATAATATCTTGTACTGTATACAACAAAGTGTTTCCTTTGTTTTAATGCAAATGAATACATGTACATAAGGAACTTTTTTTATGCAGTATTTAATGAACTGTTCTTTTACAAAATGTTAAAAACAACCTCAGTTTTTGAGGAAAATCATGCAATTTCCTGAATTCATTCCATTTCCGGCCATATTCTCACATATGCTTAAATCAGAAAATGTGCGCAGCTCCGCACTTTTCTGACTGCGCCCATTCCGCAGTCCACCTAATTATATAATTTGCGCACCTTCTGGCCATTTGTGCACTGTGGGATGAGTAAGCCTGAAGTGTGGGCATTCCTTCTCATAAGCGCATTTCCTCATCTACACTCCTGAGGCATGTAGTAATCTAGCGCCCGGGGAAGATGAAACATCAATTGCACGGTTTAATTTTAATTTAGTTAACTGCTCCCATGCTCCGACAGCCAGTGCGGCAGCTAACCCACACCTGGTCCACTCACAGACCGCTCAACGGCCATAATGGGTCCCTACCACATTACGCCGAATGTCGACAATTTATCAGTATTATAAGAAAATCAGTATTAGCTGACTTTTACTTTTCACCTGCAAGCAGCATTTACGTTTCATTGCAGCTTGCATGTTGGAGTTTGTCTGAAAGCACCCCTCATAAAAAATACAAAAATACTGCAGTCATCTTAATGGCGCAATGATGAGTTAGTTTGAATCATTTTTTTTTTGTTATCTATATCATTGTCGGTCTTGTGATCAGTTTAAGTGATGCCAGCATGGTTGCTGGGCAACACTGATCAACAAAAGATGGTTTCATAATCGCTTTTCTATTGATGAGACGGCTCGAAACATGCGTTCAGTCATGAGCATAGTATTCTGAGTCATTACTAAATTGCTTTTATTGGATTTATTAAAAACAGAATTAAAAACCATGTGTTTCTTCAAAATATCCTGTTACATGAGCGGTGGCCACGTCTCACTTGATCGATCCAGGAATTCCCGCAAGCCTCAGACTTCAATGAGTCACGCCTTTTGTGTCAGTGTGCACATTTTCGTTGAGTACACACGGTGGGTCTGTCAGAAGGGTTAGGTATGTAAAACACAGACTTACGCACCAATGGGAGAATATGGTCCTTAATGAATTAGATCAGGTTACAAAGATCTAAGAAATGTTTAACTCCATTTCCTACGTGTGCATCATAATTCTCAAAGCCTAAATTCATTCCCAAACTATAAAAACCAGTGAGAACTATTTTGAATGAAAATGTAATGTTTTGGCGGCACGGTGGTCGACTGGTTAGACCGTCAGCCTCACAGTTCTGAGGAGCCGGGTTCAATCCCCGCCCTCGCCTGTGTGGAGTTGGCATGTTCTCCCCGTGCCTGCGTGGGTTTTCTCCGGGCACTACGGTTTCCTCCCACATCCCAAAAAACATGCATGAATTGCAGACTCTAAATTGCCCGTACGCATGACTGTGAGTGCGAATGGTTGTTTGTTCCGATGTGCCCTGCGATTGGCTGGCAACCAGTTCAGTTCCGATGACAGCTGGGATTGGCTCCAGCACGCCCGCGACCCTAGTGAGGAGAAGCGGCTCAGAAAATGAATGAATGAATGTAATGTTTTAAATGTAAAAGTGGTCACCTGCCCTGTAAATGTATAAACTTTATACATTGAACGTACATAAAAAAAAATAACTCTCTTATGCCAATGCATGAATAATAGAATTCCACTGTACCAAATTCTTGTAGTGAAGCTCTTGACTAACATTTAATTGCACATTTTATTGCAAGTTTTATAACAGCAAGAATTCATTTTCACAGAAGTCTATTCTTTAGAATGCGAAAAAGTGTCTTAAGCAGAATTCTACAGGAGGAGGAGTACTAGTAGGCTTGTCTTAGACTACTTTGTTTTTGCTCCTAAACCCTGGCAATCTTTAAGCTGCACGTGTGCTTTAATATCAGAACGTCATTTAAGTGACAGCTTTGAGAGTTTGTGTATCATTTCCCCCCCATTTTCAACAGGAGTAAAACATGTTTCTATTTTCACATTTTAATTTTAGACGATTTCGAAAAAAAGGGCCACAGGACTGCTTTTGATTTAAATATTTAATTATTATTATATATTTTTTTACATTGTTTACTTTTCTCAAAATCTTAGTAACGAGCATTGGTAAAGCCACGTCAGCTTGTTAGTTACTACAATCCATCTGGAACGAGACCGTCAAGTGAGCCATATCATGGACTAGTATTTTTGACTAGCTTTTGTTATCGGTTTCATCCATTATTACTTAATTGGAAGATGTGTTTTTGCTGCCGTCAGAACCAGTTTGTGAATGTTTTCCTTCTACTCAGTCTATTTCCACCATACAAATTGTTGCATGGCCATGCCTTCAATCGAGGCGTATGTAGACAGTTGCTCGAGTATCCGTGTACAATGGGTGAAAGAAGAATGAAAATATCCATGTTGTCGAAGTTATTTCTGCCCCAAGTCTAGTAGTCCACATATCGTGTTCCATGTAGACTGTGAGTTGAAGGCAATGCAATTGAATAAACAGCAGCGAAGGGATATCTTGATTGTCAGATGAAATGCAAAAATATATTTCAAACACATTTGCAACCACAATGCGTTTTATGTATTGTAGCGTCTGACCAGACACGGATGACAAAAGAGTTGGTCGATCAACAATCTCTTTTATGCACGCAAGGATGGCTTTCTCTTCAACCTTCTGCTTTCTTCCATACACACAGGCTCTCTGTACCTTACCTCGCATTTACACAGTTGGTTTTCTCATCAATTCACAAGTCAAGACTCTACCTCACAGTCGGAAATTTTACACTTGTATGGTAGTTAATTGTGTTAGATTGGAACTTAAACCGTTGCGTGCACAGTTTTAATGGTTGTCTGGTGATGACATTTTGACAGTGTTGCCATAGTTGCATTGAAAATGTAACTTAGTTACTTTACTGATTAATTGAGCTTAAAGGTAACTTAGTTACTTTACAGAGTACTTGATTTCAAAAGTAACTAAGTTAGAAAAAAGTAACTTTTTAGTTACGTTCAGCAGCTGCTAAGTGTCAGGAACATCACTTATCCACAGTACAAAAAAAAAAAAAAAAAGCACAAGCTTAACCGTACCCATTACTTGGTAATGTACGCCACTCAAGTTACATAATGATGTCATCAACATGAACCAGTAACTTAGTGTAATTGAAGCCACATTAATCAGAATCATCTTTATTTTCCTAGTATGTCCAAAAAACACACAATTAATTTGTCTCCGGTAGTTGGAGCCGCTCTAGTACGACAACAGACAGTCAATTGACAGAGAACACTTTGAGACATAAAGACATTGAAAAAATACAGTCACTGAGCAATAAAGGGTTAATAGTTATCTGGTAATGCCGGTAATATTTTTTTTTTTGGACAATTGTGCAAAAGATGCAGACTCCTCTAGCACTTAGAGCAGTTTGAATTAAATCAGCGACTTAGTTCAGAGTTGTCATGCCAACATGACAACTCATGTCAACCGTGAAGCGCGTTAAAACAGATCACAGTCCATCCAGATGAAGTTGAAAGTTCTCGCTTTTCATTGTAAATATTATTGAAGTATTGTAAGTCCTTCAGTGAGTCAGTCCTTACCCTCCATCAGAATCAGAATAATCTTTATTTGCCAAGTATGTCCAAAAAACACACAGGGAATTTGTCTCCGATAGTTGGAGCCGCTCTAGTACGACAACAGACAGTCAATTGACAGAGAACACTTTTGAGACATAAAGACATTGACAAAAAAAAAAAAAAAAAACAGTCACTGAGCAATAAAGGGTTGCTAGTTATCTGGTAATGCCGGTAAAAAAAATTTGGGGACAATTGTGCAAAAAGATGCAGAGTCCTCTAGCACTTAGAGCAGTTCGAATGACTGATATTGCAATAGTCCGGTGCAATGACCATTGTGCAAATGGCGCCGAGACTTCAAGGAGTGTATGCAGTAGTATAAAGTGACGAGTAGCGCGATAATCTGGGACAATGTTGGTTGTGCAAATGTTGCAGATACTCCTCAATCAGTGTGCAAATGGAGCAGATGCTACTCTGGCATGAGTGGCCACTATTGGTCAACAACAGATATGCAAATAGTGCAGCGTGGCGAGACTACTACAGTGAGTGCACGAGTAATATATAATTGGCCCCACAGAAATGTGACAACGAACTCAAGTCAGGCCGATCAGATCGGTCTAAAGTCTAGTATAAATAAAAAAGTAACAACAATCAAATACAGTTTTTACTAAGGAAAATAACAAAAATAGTGTGGTGACACTTTTATGGATTTTATGCATTGTGTAATAAACAATCACTTCCCAATGGCTTTCTTCTGTTTGTTTAAAAAAAATTAAAGAAAAAAGAGCGGTCTCGGTTAAATCCTTCTGCACAGCTGGACTGCTCTTTGTTTGAACCTAGTAGTAGTTGGTGAGAGATATTTATGATGCAAAAGTAACTATTCTTGGTTTAAAGAAGTAACTGTGGTCTAATTACTTTTCCAGAAAAAGTAATGTGTTACATTGCTCGTTACTAAAATGGCGGTATTTTGGGGTAACGCGTTACTTTGTAACTTTGTAATGTACTGATGCCGGTAACGCGTTACCGGCATCAGTGCATTTTGACTCAGATTCTTTTTTCGATTGTTTTCTGTGGAAAAATGTTTTAAATTCAGAGGAATCATAGGTCAAGCAGCATCCCAGAATGGATTTTGTTTGACATTAACGCTTCCACTCTATCTATAAAGCAGATGATGGCATTATATTTTTTCTTTTTCTTTTTCCCCAGCAATCAAGACAACTACCAATTGCTGCGCAAATTAGGTAGAGGGAAGTACAGTGAAGTTTTTGAAGCCATTAATGTGACCAGCAGTGAAAAAGTAGTAGTAAAAATCCTCAAGGTGAGTCTTATTTTCCTGAGCCTCTCGCCTCACTCCTTTTTGTTGTTTACCATCCATACAGCGCCTTCTCTGTTTTGATGTCAGCAGAATAAAGGCTGTAACGATCCTGAATTGAAACCGAAAATCGCGGTCCTCAAATACACGACTTTGAAAGTGCAGAACCGCGATACACCCTTGCAACTGTGTGCCTCCGTTCCACATACTGTACAACCACTTGAGCTGACTTGAGCTACCAAACTTAGTATATGAGGACATCCCGATCCGATCACCTCGAAAATCAGGGTCGATCACGTGACTTAAGTTTTCTTCATTTTCTGACATTTTAGATGTCACAGAGGCAAAATAATTCCAAGGTGCGAAGATCTTGCCAAATGGAACAGTAATAGCTTAATTTGTATAGTAAACAATGTGCCAGTACACTGTAACTTTTTTTTTTTTTTTAGTACGTGTTCAGTGTCTGTGAAAGAGACAAGATCCGTGTGTGCGCACACAGTCTACCTTGATTCTATTGGCCCGTTGCACTACAGATTAATAAAAAGCCACCTCGCTGAGTTGAGAGAACGTCAGACAGGTTAACAATTGTGACACATTCAAGCGACTTAACTTCAAATAGAAGTTTAACAAGTGTGAATCATTTTGTTATTGTTTGTTTGTTTAATTTTTGAGAAAACGTGTGGTCATAAATCAGTAATTTTGTTTGTAGATTAGTGCAATGATGCACGTGACGTATACCACAAACTCTGTAGCTACCTGGATGGTAATTATAACCTAAGAGACACACTAAACTAATAAATAATGACGTGAATATATTGTTTACCATGCACGCCGACCAATCCCCCATACTATGTTAAAGTTTATATGCCATTCCACATGTAAATAATCCTTATCGTTATGCTTGTGCATTTTCTGCACTCTCAATAAGAAATCCATCCAACCATTTTCTTTACCGCTTATCTACACTAGGCTTGTGGGCTACTGGAGCCTATCCCAGCTATTTTCGGGTGGGAGGCGGGTTACACCCTGAACCGGTCGCCAGCCAATCACAGGGCACATAGAAACAAACAACCATTCACACTCACATTTGCACCTACAATTTATAGTCTTCAATTAACCTATCCTGCATGTTTTTGGAATGTAGGAGGAAACCGGAGTGCCCGGAGAAAACCCACCCAGGCAATGGGAGAACATGCAAACTCCATACAGGCGGGGCCGGGATTTGAACCCCAGTCCCCAGAACTGCGAGGCAGATGTACTAACCAGTCGCTCACTGTGCCGACTCAATAAGAAATACATAAGAAATATGTACATACAAGAATAACGGCAAAAACCTTTGTTGTGTATGCCTAGATTCCCAGTAGAGGTGGTGCTATGACTAAAAAAAATTTTTGTAGATGTGTTCCGACCTGGATTCTCATCAAGCGTGTGACATTTTGGAAAGATATGAGCCATCTGTGGTCAAGTTAAAATGGTTTGTAGCATCGCCATGGCAACAGCGTTCAAGAAAATAAAAAGCTTTTAATTTCGTTTCACCTTCAACATCCTCTGAGCAAATATGAGGTCGATATGATTGTCCTGCTAGCAGGAGAACATCAAAGCTGGTAGCGCTATGACTAGGATGAATTTTTTTCCATAGATGTCTGACTGCCATCGAGTTTTGAAATTTTGAAAGGGTTATGACCATCTGAAGTCAAATTCCTTTTGTTGTCATGGCGAATCATCAGGATTCGACCTGCCGCGACGGCCACACCCTCTGCCAAAACGTCACGATTTATAAAGTAGTGTTGTGTGATATGGCCTAAATTCATTTAATAATTATAAACATCACAAAGAAATAAATTATTTTTCGCTGCAAGTATTTGAAAACATAATCTCAAAATTTGTGATGCACGGAAATGCCAATTTTTGACCGAAACACAAAAACGAAAAATGAGAAACCCTGCATTTATGACTATGACTGTAGAGCTGCCACCCTATAGAAATTAAATTCCAGAACAATTTGTCTGAATTTCCGTATTTTCTAAATTATGTCCAGAACATTACCGCTGGACAGTTATTGTATTGTCATTATCCATCCATCCATCCATTCTCAATACCGCTTATCCTGTTCAGGGTCGCGGGAGCGTATCACAGCTGACCTCTGGCGATAGGCAAACTACACCCTCAACTGGTTGCCAGTCAGTCGCAGGGCACATATAGACACGGACAACCACTTGCACTCACATTCACACCGTCACTGAGTGGGAACTGAACCCATGCTGCCTGCACCGAAGTCGGGCGAATGCACCACTACACCATGAGCGACTCGCAGTATGTTATGTAATAGGATAAAAATCAAATCAGTTGTTCAATTGCACAACATAATTATTAGGGCTACTCTATAATTGTAATTCTTAATAAATTATGGCGGCAGCATGGTGGAAGACTGGTTACCACATCTGCCTCCCAGTTCTGAGGACTGGGCTACAAATCCTTTCTTTCTCCATACTTTGCCCTTTTTATCACTTTGATAGAGGTTAATCTTGGTCTCATCAGTCCTTAAAACTTAGTTCCAAAACTTTGTGGCACATCCCCGTACTACTTTGCAAAATCCAATCTGGCCTTCGGATTCTTTTTGCTGGTGAGTGGTTTGCATCTTGTGTTATGTCCTGTATATTTCTTCTCTCAAAGTTTTCTTCGAACAGTGGATGGTGATACATGGAGGTTGGCAGTGATGTCACTGACTGTTGTCTTTGGGTGTTTCTTCACAGCTCTCATAATGTTTCTGTCATGTCCCCGGGCGCTTCAGCTGCCCTCTGCTCCAGTGTGTTCCACTAACGTGTGTATGTGTTCACTGTGATGGGTAAAATGCAGAGAACAAATTTCGTGTGCATGCATGCATGTTCATGACAATAAAGGTGATTCTTCTATCAAATGCTGATACTCTTGGCCGGCCTGTTGAATTTCTGTTCTTTAGTACACAAGTAGTTTATGACATTTCAAATTGTTGTATTGGCTATGCCCAATGTTTGTGCAATAACTCTGATTGATTTTTCCTCTTCTGTCAGCGTCAAAATAGTTTGCTTTTCTCCCATAGACAGCTCTCTGGTGTTCATGTTTGCTAACAGCCAATCCAGTTTTCACAGGTGAAACCCAAAGCCAAAAACAAGCACTATCTATAATGTTTAAGCAATCAATCTAAAAGGCAACACCTGAGCAATTAGAAACACCCATCAGTCACATGTTCCGATAATTTTGCTCACTTGAAAAGTGGGTGGGTTCAAACAAAAGGTGCTCTGTCCTGAGTTGTTTAACTCATCTAGATGCAAATACCATGAAAAGCTGGAATTCTGAACTTTTGTCTCATATTCATCTTTTGATCTGAAGCCCACGTCTTCAGTATACAACAAAAACAAAGGAATTGACCTTGCCGTTGCAATACTTTTGGAGGGGACTATATGTGATCATGTGGCGCGAATAGTTCAATGTCTGGTGTTTCGCTTGTTCGCATGATTCACATCGTGTCACGTCTTTCTTGTCACCCGGTGCCATTTTGCGCCAACACACGCCGTTTGCATTGACTTCACTGTAATGAAACTGAAACATCCAATTTGTGTCCTGTGTGAATGCAGCCTAAAGGTGCTACACATGCCTCCCAATTTTCGAAGCCTTAGGTCAAACATACCGGGATAAGGGCTTCACTGAACATCCGTAGGAGGCGCTACAGAGCCATTTTTTTTGTCAACGTGTGACAATTTTAAAATATCGAATTATTCGCTATGCACCAGGTGCGTGCAAGGTTTTGTTCGTTTTAGTGCATGTTTAGGCCCACTAAAATGCGATTCATTCTGCGTAACAATAATCATGTAAAATAAGAATTTCTACAGATACGTCACAGCGGTCGCTGCTTGGGCCATAAAAATAATGGAAAGAAAACCTGAAAGAAATCCCGTCAGGCCCCCATGAGTAAAGTCGGTGGTGGCCCTGTGAGAACTTGTACTGGCCCCGTATATTCATGATATATTGTGTGTGTGTTTGTGTGTAAGTATGTATGTATGTCCATCCATCCATTTTCTGAGCCGCTTCTCCTCACTAGGGTCGCGGGCGTGCTAGAGCCTATGCCAGCTATAATCGGGCAGGAGGCGGGGTACACCCTGAACTGGTTGCCAGCCAATCGCAGGGCACATATAAACAAACAACCATACACACTCACATTCACACCTACAGGCAATTTAGAGTATTCAATTAACCTACCATGCATGTTTTTGGGATGTGGGAGGAAACCGGAGTGCTCGGAGAAAACCCACGCAGGCACGGGGAGAACATGCAACTCCACACAGGTGGGGTCGGGGATTGAACCACACACCTCAGAACTGTGATGCAGACGCTCTAACCAGTCGGTCACCGTGCCGCTATATATATATATAATTATTTTTTTGCGCCGTTATACTGTATTTTTGTCAGACCCTTTAAGAAATGATTAGTACAATTGAATTCCTGGCAATGACTCTTTTCCAACCTCACTAAAATCAAGGCATTGTAATCGCACAATGAATAATAATGCTTCAAAGAATAAATCTATTACAAAATTATTCAAATATTTACTTAGCACTGACATTCCAACAGTGCTTTATCTTGTATTGATGTTGTGCACACTATGTTTAATTAGGGGTGCTCCGATCAGGGTTTTCTGCTGCCGATTCCGGTACCGGTAATCCATTCGTGAGATCTGACGATCACTGCCGATACCGATCATACAGATTAGCTGAAAATTTTTAATGTATTTATGGTGAGTGCTATTGACTATATGATCTCTCATGTTTGTTTGGGTTTGGTTTGCAGCTTTTGCACTCTTGAAAAGTGTGAAGGAGGGAGGGGACGCCACACTAGGGCTGTGCGATTACGGAAAAAATAATCATTGTTGCATCGATTGCGATGCGATGATTGTTTTGATTTGTATTGAAAGCATGATTTATGAACATTATTCATTGATTTTCATTGAATATGATTATTCATTGATTTTCAATTATTTATTAATTATTTTTTTATTGATTATTTATTTATTGAATTACAACTCAACTTTCAATATAACTTAAAAGAACAGCCAGAAAATAAAGTGGTAACCAGTAAAATAATAGCATATTGAAATAATAGAAATTGAAAAAAAACAAAGGAAAAAATAAAAGAAAAGCTGTAGGTGACTTGCAGCGGGAGAGGTTTACCTGTTTACCCGACTTTACAAGGTAGATGCGGGCTAGCGAGCTTGCGCGCTAGTAGTTCATATGAGTTGAAGGCTCACACTTGTCACTTAAAATGAATAAGTAGCGGGCCAGCGTCAATGTACTGTAGGTATGTGGTGGCCACTCTACTGTACGCGCCAGTGCCGTTGTAATAGCGCATCATATCTGGAAGAAGCAGTTAATTATGTTGCAGCAGGCAGCTAATTTTATTGCAGCGGGCAAGATTATTTTTTTTAATCGCACAAGCTGAAAAAAAGGTTGCGTATGTGACCAATTTGGTCGCAGTCTCGAACCCTGATTTGGAACGCTAGTATTTTTTGCAGTAAACAGCACTTAAGACCTTAATATGTGCCAAAGTGTTATGCTGTGATACTTTGATGTCTTTCTTCTATTTTAAAACACACTAAAACATTTAAAGCATTTTATGTCAGAAGTTTTTCTCTATAAGAACTGGCAATTCTCATTTCATTTTTTTTAAATTAATGATGGACCAGGCCAACACCAGTTGCAAGATAACCAAAAATCACTTTTGACAAATTCTGGCGAAATGTCTTTTGTTTGTTGTCTCAGAGCTGCTTTAATCAATCACTTAAAAATAGTTGTTTTGAACACAGCCTGTCAAGTGGAAGAAGATCAAACGGGAAATTAAGATACTTGAAAATCTGCGTGGGGGAACCAACATCATCCGCCTGATTGACACAGTTAAAGACCCAGTGGTATGTTTGATTTCTGCATTCTTCGCTGCACGGCGGCCTACTTGCAGTCGTAATGCAATGCAGGTTGCGCTTGCAGTGTGGTCATATAATGGTGTATTGTATGTGTTTATGTAGTGACTACTTGATGCTCTTCTCATTTACAGTGGATATAAAAAGTCTGCACACCATTGTTCAAATATGTTTTTTTTATAAGACCAAGATAAGTCATTTAAACACGTTTTCCACCATTATTGTGACCTATAACCTCTACAACTGAACTGTACTGAAAGAAAAAGAATTGTGGAGGAAAAGTAACAATAAAGAGGTGAGGAAGTAGTTCAAGTATATGCACACAAGTTAAGAGATGTGACTTTAGTTCAGAATCAACCCTTCACTTTAAAACTCATGATAAATGGGAGTCAGCACACACCTCAAACAACATTTAGCTGTTCTAGTAGGCTTTTCTTGACATTTTTTTGGCTTTCTAGCAGAAGCCCGAAGATTATGTGCTAACTGACTGGGATTTGGAACTGATCGTAATTCCCTCCACCTTGACTAAGGCCCCAGTTCTCGTTGAAGAAAAACAGCCCCAAAGCATGATTATGCTACCACTATGGTGGTGTGATGAGGAGCCCGAATTAAGGCTTAAAAGTTCAACATTGGTTTCACCGGACCATAGCCCATTTTCCCACAAGCGTTTTGGGAGATTTCAAGTGTTGTTATTTATTTATTTTTTCCCCTTCAGAATGTAGTCAGCCTTGGATGTTTTTCTCTGTAAGATAAGACCCAATTAGGTCTTGCCACCCTACCCCATAGCCCAGACATATGAAGGTGACAGAGAAGTTGATGTAGACCTTGGCAAGCCTCCCTGACCTTTTCATCAATTTTGATGCGCCGTCCAGTATTTGGTCTTGTCACTGACACCGTTGTGCCATATTTTCACCACTTGATGATGACAGTTTTCACTGTGTTCCATGATATACAAACCCTAATTCCAATGAAGTCGGGACGTTGTGTAAAACATAAATTAAAACAGAATACAATGATTAGTTGGAAATCCTTAGCAAGCTACATTCAATTGAATACACGAAAGACAAAATATTTGTTTTAACTGATTTACTTTGTTTTTATGCGAATAATCACTCATTTTGAATTTAATCACTGCAACACGTTCCAAAAAAACTGGGACCACCATGTTTGCCACTGTGTTACATCAGCTTTCTTTTTAACAACACTCAATAAGCATTTTGGAATTGAGGACACTACCGGTAATTGTTGAAGCTTTGTAGGTGGAATTCTTTCCCATTCTTGCTTTATGTGCAACTTCAATTGCTCAACTTTCCGAGGTCTCTTGTATGTCATAATATGCCACACATTTTCAATGGGAGACAGGTCTGGACTGCTGGCAGGCCACTCTAGTATCCACACTCTTTTACCACAAAGCCCTGCTGTTGTAACACGTAGAATGTGGCTTTGCATTGTCTTACTGAAATAAGCAGGAACGTCCCCTAAAAAGATGTTGGATGGCAGCGTATGTTGCTCCAAAACCCATATGTACCTTTCAGCATTAATGTTGCCTTCACAGTTGGTCAAGTTACCCATGCCATGAGCACTAACACACTCCCATACATCACAGTTGCTGGCTTTTGAACTTTGTGCTGATAATAATCCAGATGGCCCTTTTCCTCTTTGGCCCAGAGAACACGGCGTCAATGATTTCCAAAAATTATTTTCCAAAAATGATTTGAAATGTGGACTCGTCAGACACAGCACACCTTTTCACTTTGAGTCAGCCTATCTCAGATGAGCTCTGGCCCAGAGAAGCTGGTGGCGTTTTTGGGTGTTGTTGATATGCAGCTTTTGCTTTGCATGGTAGAGTTTTAACTTGCATTTGTAGATGTAGCGGCAAACTGTATTAAACTGTGATAAAAGCTTTCTGAAGTGTTCCTGAGCCCACATGGCAATGTCTTTTAAGGGATCGAAGGTCACAGGTATTCAGTGTTGGTTTTCACCCTTGCCGCTTACGTGCAGTGATTTCTCCAGATTCTCCGAATCATTTGATGATATTAAGGACCGTCGATGAAATCCCTGAATTCCTTACAATTGTATGTTGAGAAATGTTGTTCTTCAACTATTGGACTATTTGCTCATGCATTTGTCCACAAAGAGGTGAACCTCCCCCCTTTCTTGCTTGTGAACAACTGAGCCTTTTCCTGGATACACTGGCCAGGTGTCTCACAGTGCATAAATCACTGAGCAAAACTTTTGCCAGTGTTCTCTTTTCTGCTCAGTCTGAAATTATCCCACACTTTGGGAATTTTGCCTTCTTTTCTCGCCTTTGTTTTCTGACGTCGTCACCATCTTCTTCTTCTTTTGTTGTGTTTAACGGCGGCTTGCGAACTACTGCGTAGTCGCCATTTATTTTGCGCTCCTTGAATCAAAACACCCACAGTATGCCCCGCTTCTGCCACCTTCACTCGCGTTGATGTAACCATGTTGCGCTAGTCTGTTACTTCACAATTTAACTCTTTGCTGCCATTAACAGGCAGCTACTGTATATACTAATAGTATCAAACTGGGAGATTTCAATGCAGCCCTATGGGGGGGCGACCAAGCCCGGATAAATGCAGAGGTTTGAGTCAGAAAGGGCATCCAGCTTAAAACTTTGCCAAACAAATGTGAGCGTTCATTCAAAAAATTCCATACTGGATCGGTTGTGGCCCAGGTTAACAACATCCGCCCCTGGCGCCGTTAACCTTCAGGGTGCCGGTGGAAATTTAGCTACTCTGGATCGAAGTCGAAGGAGAGGTGGAGAGCGGGTTCTTTCGCAGAAAGAGAAGAGGAAAGCACAGATCCGAGAATTGAATGTGGGGACTTTGAATGTTGGGACTGACAGGAAAAGCTTGGGAGTTGGTTGACATGATGATTAGAAGAAAGGTTAATATATGTTGTGTCCAGGAGAGCAGGTGTAAAGGCAGTAAGGCTAGAGGTTTAGGGTCAAGGTTCAAATTATTTCACCATGGTGTAGATGGGAAGATAAATGGAGTAGGGGTTATTTTAAAGGAATATTTAGCTAAGAATGTTTTGGAGGTAAAAAGTTATCAGATCGAATTTTATGTATAATGTGATTATTGGCTAAGCCCCACAGGTAGGATGTGACCTCGAGGTGAAAGAGAAATTCTGGAAGAAGCTGGACGAAGTAGTTCTGAGCATCACAGACAGGGAGAGAGTCGTGATTGATGCAGATTTTAATGGACATGTTGGTGAAGGAAACAGGGGTGATGAAGAAGTAATGGGTAAGTTTGGCATCCAGGAAATGAACTTGGAGGGACAGATGGTGGTAGACTTTGCAAAAAGGATGGAAATGGCTGTAGTGAACACTTTCTTCCAGCTGAGGCAGGAACATAGGGTGACCTACAAGAGCGGTGGTAGAAGCACGAAGGAGGATTACATCTTGTGCAGACGATGTCGAGACGATGAGGTTACTGACTCTAAGGTAGTGGTAGGGGAGAGTGTGGCTAGACAGCATAGGATGGTGGTTTGTAAGATGTCTCTGGTGATGGGGAGGAAGATGAAGAAGACAAAGGCAGAATTGGAAAGAGGTTAGCTAAGCTGAAGTGGGACGAGAGAGAAGGGAGAGTAGAAGAGGCAAGTGTGGTGGACCAGGAAGTAGCAATGATTAGTAAGGGGGAAGTTAGAAAGGCATTAAATAGGATAAAAAATGGAAAGGCAGTTGGTCCTGATGACATTCCTGTGGAGGTATGGAAGCATCTAGGAGAGGTGGCTGTGGAGTTTTTGACCAGCTTGTTCAACAGAATTCTAGTGGGTGAGAAGATGCCTGAGGAATGGAGGAAAAGTGCACTGGTGCCCATTTTTAAGAACAAAGGTGATGTGTAGAGCTGTGGGAACTATACCGTAATGAAGTTGATGAGCCACACAATGAAGTTATGGGAAAGAGTAGTGGAGGCTTGACTCAGGAGAGAAGTGAGTATTTGGGAGCAGCAGTATGGTTTCATGCCTAGAAGGAGTACCACAGATGCATTATTTGTATTGAGGATGTTGATGGAGAAGGACAGAGAAGGTCAGAAGTAGCTACATTGTGTCTTTGTAGATCAAGAGAAAGCCTCTGACAGAGTACCTCGAGAGGAACTGTGGTACTGCATGCGGAAGTCTGTAGTGGCAGAGAAGTATGTTAGAATAGTACAGGACATGTATGAGGGCAGCAGAACAGTGGTGAGGTGTGCTGTAGGTGTGACAAAGGAGTTTAAGGTGGAGGTGGGACTTCATCAGGGATCAGCCCTAAGCCCCTTCCTGTTTGCAGTGGTGATGGATAGGCTGACAGATGAGGTTAGACTGGATGGTCCCCGTGGACCATGATGTTGAAATTGAGGATTTTATGTATAATGTGATTAGTGGCTATGCCCCACAAGCAGGATGTGACCTAGAGGTGAAAGACAAATTCTGTATGGAGCTAGATGAAGTAGTTCTCAGCATCCCAGACAGAGAGAGAGTCGTGATTGGTGCAGATTGTAATGGATATGTTGGTGAAGGAAACAGTGGTGATGAATAAGTGATATGTAAGTTAGGCAACTAGGAAAAGAACTTGGAGGGACAGATGGTGGTTGACTGCAAAAAAGATGGATATGACTGTAGTGAACACTTTCTTCCAGAAGAGGCAGGAACATAGGGCGACCTACAAAAGCGGAGGTAGAAGCATGCAGGTGGATTACATCTTGTGCAGACGATGTAAACTGAAAGAGGTTACTGACTGTAAGGTAGTGGTCGGGGAGAGTGTGGGTAGACAGCATAGGATAGTGGTGTGTAAAATGACTCTGGTGGTGGGGAGGAATATTAACATAAGGCAGAGCAAAGAACCATGTGGTGGAAGCTGAGAAAGGAAGAGTATTGTGCGGCTTTTCAAGAAAAGGTTGGACAGGAAATCATTGGTAGTGGGACACTGAGAGGACTGTGGAAAGGAGAAAGGAATACATGGGGATGTGACTTAGGGCGAAGAATATAGAGGAATAAAGTCACATAATTAAGTTCTGGGAAAGAGCAGTGGAGGCTAGACTCAGGACCGAAGTATTTGTGAGCAACAGTATGGTTTCATGCCTAGAAAGAGTACCACAGATGCATTATTTGCCTTGAGGATGTTGATGGAAAAGTACAGAGAAGGTCAGAAGGAGCTACATTGTGTCTTTGTAGATCTAGAGAAAGCCTATGACAGAGTACCCAGAGAAGAACTGTGGTACTGCATGCGGAAGTCTGGAGTGGCAGAGAAGTATGTTAGAATAGTTTAGGACATATATGAGGGCAACAGAACAGCGGTGAGGTGTGCTGTAGGCGTGACAGAGAACTTTATGGTGGAAGTGGGACTGCATTCCTGTTTGCAGTGGTGTTGGATAGGCTGACAGATGAGGTTTGACTGGAATCCCCATGGACCATGATGTTCACAGATGACGTGATCTGCAGTGAGAGCAGGGAGCAGGTGGAGGAGTTAGAAAGGTGGAGGCATACACCGGAAAGGAGAAGAATGAAGGTTAGACAGAATATATGTGCATAAATGAGAGGGGTACAGGAGAAAGAGTGAGGCTATGGGAAGAAGAGAGAGTGAGGTTGGAGGACTTTAAATACTTGGGGTCAACAGTCCAGAGCAATGGTGAGTTTGGTAAGGAAGTGAAGAAATGGATCCAAGCAGGTTGGAACGGGTGAAGGAAGGTGCCAGGTCTGTTATGTGACAGAAGTCTCTGCTAGTATGAAGGGCCAAGTTTATAAGACTGAGGTGACTCCAGCCATGATGTACGGATTAGAGACCGTGGCACTGAAGAGACAACAGGAAGCAGAGCTGGAGGTGGCAGAAATGAAGATGTTTTAGGTTCTCTCTAGGAGTGACCTGGAGAAAAAGTTAGAAAGACCAGACTTCAATGATTTGAACATGTCCAGAGGAGATATAGTTGATTATATTGATAGAAGGATGATGAGGATGGAGCTGCCAGGCAAGAGAGAGCTGGAGGAAGACCAAAGAGAAGGTTGATGGATGTAGTGAAGGGAAGGCATGAGGGCTGTTGGTGTTAGAGAGGAGGATGCAGGAGATAGGCTTATATGGAAAAGGCTGACACCCTGTGGCATCCATAACAGGACAAGCTAAAAGGAAAACGAGCTCAAACTGGGAGGTCTGGCAGTGAATGAATTAAATAATTGTATCCCCGAGAAAAAAAAAAAAAAGAGAAAAAAATCCTCAAGCATTTTTTTTTTCTACTCAAAATACTCTATACATTTACTCTAGTGATGGGCACGGCAGTTCTTTTGAGTGTACTGAATCATTCGGATCAGATTGATTTGAAAGGTGGGGAGATTATTAAAAAAAAAAAAAACTTCGGCAAAATGATCACCTACCTATCGCTCTTCAGCAAGTTTTTGAACACCCGGCTTCGGTTGTGAGTCGTGACCATGCGTGCAGCGAGCACAGCTACCGACCATCCTTCCACATCCCCAGACGTTCCAGTGAGGCCGGCATGACTTTTCTGAATTCCACCGCGGTGGACGTCGTCGCTGACACTAGCCCCCGCCAGGCGGGCTTCCTGCTCACTCACCTTACTGTTTATTGTCATCTGATTAGTGGAAAGTGGCTTTGAGTGGCTTGAGAAGCGCTATAGACGTTCGTGTTGTTTTTATTAATATTATTAAATAAAAAGCTTTAATAATGGCATTAGAGACACAGAGGGAAGGATATGTATGTGTATGTAAAAACATATTATTAATTTATTCATCCATCCATTTTCTGAGCCACTTATCCTCACTAGGGTCGCGGGCATGCTGGAGCCTATCCCAGGTGTCATCGGGCAGGAGGCGGGGAACACCCTGAACTGGTTGCCAGCCAATCGCAGATTATTAATTTACATTTATTTTAAACATGTGTGCTTGTTTTCATGTGCTTGACTGACTCAACATTAGCCTTTAGTTTGAAGAAACGGCTGCTCATGAAAGCTAACCCCACGAGAACGTCAGGACTTGTGGTTAAAATCACTCATGAGTACATTGACTGCGTAGTATGTCGTTCCTTGTGCAAACGAATCAATCATCGTAATAGTACATCACTCCTTTGCGGATCACAATTGAAGAAGTTCCACGAACGAATCACTTGTGTCTAATGGATCGTGAACGCTAAGTTCCACGAACGAATCACTCTTCAGTTCCTCAGTACACCAATTGACTGTATGAATCACTCAGTTCACTTAAGTCCCTCCCTGAACGAATCACTCTTCAGCTCCTCAGTACACCAGTTCACTGAACGTATCACTCAGTTCACTTAAGTCCCTCCCTGAACGAAACACTCTTCAGTTCCTCAGTACACCAATTCACTGAACGAATCACTCAGTTCATTTAAGTCCCTCCCCCGCCTGCATGGTGCTGCCTGACACTGGCTGCTCATTGGTCACTCGCCAAAGTGAGTGACAACGCTGGCGAATTGCAAATCACATGGCAGTATGTTTAATGAAGTCCCGCCCCCGCCTGCACGGTGGCTGCTCATTGGTCATTCGCCGAAGATTCAGAAGTGAGTGTCAGAACGCTTCAGCAGTTCCGTTTCCGCTCCCAGCCGACACGCTTGCCTGGCGGCGGGTGGTGGCCAAGATAAAAGAACGAATCATTTCATAAACTGATTCGGTTCAGTTCGTTCACTAAAAATATTCGTTCTTCTGAACAAAACAACACTAGAGTACTCGTCGTAGACCTAGTGAGAACACTACCTGATTCACATTTAACATGCGTTTAAATGTTAATTTTGAACACAGCCACATCACCAGTTGTAAAAGGGTGTGCACACTTGTGCAACCACATTATCTCAGTTATTTTTACCTCTCCTCCCAAAGAGTTTTATTTTTTTCCCAATTTGAGCAGGTTATAGGTCACATTAATGGTGGAATGGGTTTTAAAATATTTTATTTTGTTTTCATTTTTTTATATCACAAAACTGACATTTGAACAGTGGTGTGTAGACTTGAAATATCCACTGTAAGGCTTGTCGTCGTTCTCTCTTTTCAGTCCAGAACACCAGCACTCGTCTTTGAATGCATCAACAATACACATTTTAAGGTACTTACTTACTCTTGGCTTTATAAATATATGCTCTGTTTGATGACCATTATTAATAGCATACATGGCTCCCCAGGTACAGTAAGTTTGACACCTAAATTGCTGACTTTGTCCATGTTCCACAGGAGCTTTACCACAAGCTGACGGACTATGATATTCGTTACTATGTGTATGAGCTTCTCAAGGTAAGCTCTTGTTGTCTCAACCAACACATTGACCAGACTAAGAAATGTATTTGAAGGTCCCATATTTGGGCTATTTAGACCTCCATATAGTGAATCTCTAACATGGACTTGGTATAAAAGTGTGAATTTCATTTAAAAACAAAACAAAACCTTGGTTTTGTCATACGAGTGTCAAGAAAAGGCCTCTCTGACATCTACTTCTGTTTGACCCAGTTTTATACCCGCTTTTTCCATATTTGGCTAAGACCGCCCCCTTTCCTCTGATTGGTTGCTTCCGTGTCGAAGAGCCAACCGTCACTACTTGTGAGAGCACATGTGTTTATGTCGTGGATGATTTTAATTCATACAAACCCAATACCAATGAAGTTGGGACGTTGTGGTAAACCTATAAATAAAAACAGAATACAATGATTTGCAAATAATGTTCAACCTATATTTAATTGAATACACTACAAAGAAAAGATATTTAATGTTCAAACTGATAAACTATATTGTTTTTAGCAAATAATCATTAACTTATGATTTTATAGCTGCAACACGTTCCAAAAAAAAAAAAGACTGAGAAAGTTGAGGAATGCTCATCAAACACCTATTTGGAACATCCCAGAGGTGAACAGGCTAATCGGGAACAGGTGGGTGCCATGATTGGGTATAAAAGGAGCCCTGAATTACTCAGTCATTCGCACGCAAAGATGGGGCGAGCTTCACCTCTTTGTGAACAAGTGCGTGAGAAAATAGTCGAACAGTTTAAGGACAATGTTCCTCAATGTACCATTGCAAGGAATTTAGGGATTTCATCATCAGCGGTCCATAATATCATCAAAAGGTTCAGAGAATCTGGAGAAACCACTGCATGTAAGGAGCAAGGCCGAAAACCAACATTGAATGGCCATGACCTTCGATCCCTCAGGCGGCACTGCATCAAAAACCGACATCAATGTAGAAAGGATATCACCACATGGGCTCAGGAACACTTCAGAAAACCAGTGTCAGTAAATACAGTTCGGCGCTACATCCGTAAGTGCAACTTAAAACTCTACTACGCAAAGCAAAAGCCATTTATCAACAACACCCAGAAACGCCGCTGGGTTCTCTGGGCCCGAGCTCATCGAAGATGGACTGATCCATCCATCCATCGATCCATTTTCTGAGCCGCTTCTCCTCACTTGGGTCGCGGGAGTGCTGGAGCCTCTCCCAGCTATCATCGGGCAGGAGGTGGGGTACACCCTGAACTGATTGCCAGCAAATCGCAGGGCACGTACAAACAAACAACCATTCGCACTCACATTCACACCTACGGTCAATTTAGAGTCCCCAATTAATGCATGTTTTTGGGATGTGGGAGGAAACCGGAGTGCCCGGAGAAAACCCACGCAGGCGCAAGAGTGCAGATACTAGACTGGCCTGCCTGCAGTTCAGACCTGTCTGCCATTGAAAATGTGTGGCGCATTATGAAGCGTAAAATATGACAATGGAGACCCCGGACTGTTGAACAGCTGAAGCTATACATCAAGCAAGAGTGGGAAAGAATTCCACCTACAACCCTTCAACAATTGGAGTCCTCAGTTCCCAAACGTTTATTGAATGTTGTTAAAAGAAAAGGTGATGTAACACAGTGGTAAACATGACCGTGTCCCAGCTTTTTTAGAACGTGTTGCAGCCATAAAATTCTAAGTTAATGATTATTTGCTAAAACAATAAAGTTTATCAGTTTGAACATTAAATATCTTGTTTGTAGTGTATTCAATTAAATATAGGTTGAACGTGATTTGCAAATCATTGTATTCTGTTTTTATTTATGTTTAACACAACGTCCCAACGTCATTGGAATTGGGTTTGTATTTCAAGTTTACTGAGGCACCATAGAGGCAATATAACATCAAAAATACTTGAAGTTGGTTTGATAAAATATGGGATCTTTAAGTGTTAACAATGCTACAAATCAAAGACTACAGGTAGAAGTACAGTGATTTAAAAAGTGTTTGCCCCTTGCATGATTTACTGTATTTTTTAAGTGTTTGTCACACTTAAATGTTTCCCATCATCCAAAAATTTTAATATTAGTCAAAGATACACCAGTAAACACAAAATGCAGTTTTTAAAGGGTTTTTATTATTAAGGGAGAATTCCAAACCTACAATGTTATGAAAAATGTTTTGCCCCCTTTCTGATGTGTTTTATCCATCCATTCATTTTCTGAGCCGCTTCTCCTCACTAGGGTCGCGGGCGTGCTGGAGCCTATCCCAGCTGTCATCGGGCAGGAGGCGGGGTACACCCTGAACTGGTTGCCAGCCAATCGCAGGGCACATACAAACAAACAACCATTCGCACTCACAGTCATGCCTACGGGCAATTTAGAGTCTCCAATTCATGCATGTTTTTGGGATGTGGGAGGAAACCGGAGTGCCCGGAGAAAACCCTCGCAGGCACGGGGAGAACATGCAAACTCCACACAGGCGGGGCCGGGGATTGAACCTGGGTCCCCAGAACTGTGAGGCTGACGCTCTAACCAGTCGGCCACCGTGTGTTTTATTTTAATTTTATTTGCAAATGTTTTCTTTAACCTGTCCTCTGCAGCTGCATGGCTATGCAGAATGGTGGATCTGTATGCCTTTTGTGCTGGAACAGTTTTGCTGTGCAACAGGGGAGTTTGAAATACTTCCTCTGTTTGTGTATTTATTTATTTATATTAATTATTCGGATGTTTATTGCAAATGCAGCTGGACAGAAAAACGTTTTAAGGGACAGGTCAGACAAGGCAAATAAGGGTGCAAACCACAGCTGAACAATAGTTAAGATAGTCTAGACATTTGACTACAAGTATCGTTACAAAGTCAAATCATGTTCTTATTTGTGGACGGGGGGCACATAACTAACCAATAGCACAAGATGAGAGAGGCCAGAAAAGGGCAGGGCAGAACAGCATGTGGAAAATGAGAAAGACAGTGCTACTGATGAGTGGTGCGGTGGGATGCTTTTATAGTGTCGAAAAACCTGTAAGAACCTGTGAATTTATATCTTAATACAACCTGTGTTATGGTTAGTTGTCAGCATAAGAACTTCAAGCTTATAGCATGTCTAAGTTTTTTATTATTAACCCTCCTGTTATGTTCATTTGTCAGGGACATCAATGATGTTCACGGGTCAATTTTACCCGGTGCATGTTTAATTATCCAAAAGATGTCCGAAACCCAAAAATTCCCAACAAGCGTTGTTAATATTTCATTACTAACTCTATTACTAAGTATTCTATCAATATTAAATGCAATCGTGTTCCTTACCTCTCACAGGTATTGGTTTAATTAGGATAATTCACTAATTTTTCATTAAAAAAAACAAAAACATTTTCAAACTTTTTTTATTGTTTCACCACTATATTACTTTTGAAAGACCAACATATAAAACACAATAGTTTTACATAAAATTGAAATATAACATTTAAATTTAGTTTGACAGACATGCACTGTTTGTGAACCAGAATTCTATGAACAATATAACAAGCAATAGCAATATAACAAGGTGTGTGTGTGTGTCTGTCTGTACATCTACACAGCACACGAGTGACATGTCATCACAATGTGCTTTGTGCAAACTCATTGTGCACAATTCGCACAGGTCATGCTTGTCTTGACATTATCAGATGGCCTGCAGACATGGCACCTATTCCTCTTCCTTTTCCCCCCCAGCAGCAACATAGAAACAAGAGGACCACGATTACAAGACACACACAACACACTCTCATAAACTTATACACACACACAGACACACACACTTACCTCACCTTCTGGTGTACTAGGTGCAGTCCTCTCCCGGATCTCCGTCAATGTGGCTGCAGCGGCTACGGTCCTTGGAAAGTGCTGCCTCCGTTGGATGGGTGGTGTCACAGGTGCCTTCCCCAGCTCATCGAGAAAGATGCGCCTCTTGTACAGCTTTGAGACATTCCAGTCAGGAAAGATCTCAGTCCAGATGACAAACCCATCATAGGCTGATACATTGATCATGTTATGAAAGATGACCAATGGCCAGCGCGCAGTCATTCGCTTGGTGCTGTAGGACCGTGTTACTTTGTTCAAGTAATCCAGGATCATGCTTGGTTTTCGGTCCTCTCTTGTGCTGATTTCAGCAGTTTTGTGCAGTGCTCATGAGCACAACATCTTTTCCCTTTTTGGGGCAGTAAGACACTAGGGCTGTGGTTTCTGTGAAGGCAAACATGGATGATTGACTGACATATTTGGGGATGAAGACCACTCTTATTTCACCATTTTTTTGTCTTGCTTGGAGGAATAGGAATATCAATTCCCTCATCTGGTTAAAAATCAGAATCATTCGAATCAGAATTTAGCTCAAGATAGTCTTCATCTTCAGACACATCCTCCTATATTTCACTGTCATGATCAAAGATGACTTCCAGAGCCTTCTGGACTGTCATCCTTTTGCTTCTGTTGCTCATTTTGGAAAGGTCTGCCTGACAGAGTGTAATGTTGGTAGGACTCCCATGCAGAGAATCTTTTATATGTTTTGACCCTCCCCTGTTGTGTCCACTGAATGTGGGTGGAGAACATAAATGGTTCCCGTCAAAAGTCATCGCACTTGTGTGTGTGCGTGTGTGTGTGAGTGAGTGACACTAAGTCTCACAGTTACAAAGAAAGAAATAGTCTGACATTTCTGACACCCTTTTACCTCCAGTTTGACTGGTGGGTCAAATTGACCCGAACAGTATCTATGTGATATAAACATGCAGGGGGTGGTTACAAATATGTGAGATGAACCATTTTCATTTTATATGTTGATTGCACTAATTAAGGCAAGCAGAAGAAGTTTCATCCTGCAAAAATACCTTTAACTACAACCCCAATTCCAATGAAGTTGGGATGTTGCGTTAAACATAAATAAAAACAGAATACAATGATTTGCAAATCATGTTCAACCTATATTTAATTGAATCCACTACAAGGACAAGATGTTTAATGTTCAAACTGATAAACTTGATTGTTTTTAGCAAATAATCATGAACTTCGAATTTTATGGCTGCAACACGTTCTAAAAAAGCTGGGACACGGTCATGTTTACCACTGTGTTACATCACCTTTTCTTTTAACAACATTCAATAAACGTTTGGGAACTGAGGACACTAATTGTTGAAGCTTTGTAGGTGGAATTCTTTCCCATTCTTGCTTGATGTACAGCTTCAGCTGTTCAACAGTCCGGGGTCTCCGTTGTCGTATTTTATGCTTCATAATGCGCCACACATTTTCAATGGGAGACAGGTCAGGCCAGTCTAGTACCCGCACTCTTTTCTACGAAGCCACGCTGTTGTAACACGTGTAGAATGTGGTTTGGCATTGTCTTGTTGAAATAAGCAGGGGCGTCCATGAATAAGACGTTGGTTGGATGGCAGCGTATGTTGCTCCAAAACCTGTATGTACCTTTCAGCATTAATGGTACCTTCACAGATGTGTAAGTTACCCATGCCATTGGCACTAACACAGCCACATACCATCACAGATGCTGGCTTCTGAACTTTGCGTCCATAACAGTCTGGTTCTTTTCCTCTTTGGCCCGGAGGATACGACGTCCACAATTTCCAAAAACAATTTGAAATGTGGACTCGTCGGACCACTGAACACTTTTCCACTTTGCATCATTCCATCTTAGATGAGCTCGCGCCCAGAGAAGCCGGTGGCGTTTCTGGGTGTTGTTGATAAATGGCTTTTGCTTTGCGTAGTAGAGTTTCAAGTTGCACTTACGGATGTAGCGCCGAACTGTATTTACTGACATTGGTTTTCTGAAGTGTTCCTGAGGCCATGTGGTGATATCCTTTACACATTGATGTCAGTTTTTGATGCAGTGCCACCTGAGGGATCGAAGGTCACGGGCATTCAATGTTGGTTTCCGGCCTTGCCGCTGACATGCAGTGATTTGTCCAGATTCTCTGAACCTTTTGATGATATTATGGACCGTAGATGATGAAATCCCTAAATTCCTTGCAATTGTACGTTGAGGAACATTGTCCTTAAACTGTTCGACTATTTTCTCACGCACTTGTTCACAAAGAGGTGAACCTCGCCCCATCTTTGCTTTTGAATGACTGAGCAATTCAGAGAAGCTCCTTTTGTACCCAATCATGGCACCCACCTGTTCCCAATTAGCCTTTTCACCTGTGGGATGTTCCAATCAGATGTTTGATGAGCATTCCTCAACTTTCTTTTTTGCCACCTGTCCCAGCTTTTTTGGAACGCGTTGCAGCCATATTCTAAGTTAATGATTATTTGCTAAAAACAATCACGTTTATCAGTTTAAACATTAAATATCTTGTCTTTGTAGTGTATTCAATTAAATATAGGTTGAACATGATTTGCAAATCATTGTATTCTGTTTTTATTTATGTTTAACACAACGTCCCAACTTCATTGGAATTGGGGTTGTATGTGTCCTCGATCTTCAAACCTTAAAACGGGTCAATTTGACCCGTAACATAACAGGCGGCTCAAGGGAGGGAACAAAAATACAAACCTACATGGCCTTGTGTGAAAAGTGATTGCCCCCTAAACCTAATAACTGGTTGGGCCACCCTTAGCAGCAACAACTGCATTCTGTCACGTACGTGGTTAGGGCGAGGGCGAGTAACACAAGGTAAGAACATGGTGGACCCAATTGCAGAGAAGCAGGGAGGCAAGGCAGGAGTGCGGGAGTCTCAAAATAATATTTAATCTTAGAAAAGGGAAAACTGAACAAAGTCCCACAACAGATACCAATCAAATCAAAGTAACAAAGAAACACTCGAATATCTAAAACTGGAAACAAACTATGACCTGTGAGTAAGACGTGGAATAGAAAGGGAGAATGACACCTGACAATGACATACCACAATGATAAAGACAACTGACGACTATGACATGTGACAACGACAATGAACCGACAAGAACTGAAAGAAACCAGGGAACTAAATACAAACAGATAGACGAGACAACGAGGAACGCCTGGACAAGACATGAGTGGCTGGAGAGAGCTGATTGGTCGACACAAAGCAGACGAGAACAGGTGGACACAACAACTTAATGAGCACACGACAAACATGGACCACAGGAAAACATGGAACAAAACTAAACACAACCCAAACCAAAACACAGACCATGACAGTAGCCCCCCTCTAAAGGAACAGATCCCAGACGTTCCCCAAACAACAACCAAAAAGTCACCAACCCAGGGTGGGCGGAAGGGGGCCTGGAGGAGGGTACAGAGTCCACCCCTCAGGTCAGTCTGGTGGCCATCCAGGCCACCCAGGGTTAGATGCTTGGCTGAGCGGTTCAGGAGGTCGTCCAGGACGCCAAGCACCAGGGTCTTGACAGGGCCATTCAGGCGGACGGCCACGGTGCCGAAGCCAATGGTAATGCAGGGGCCAGGCAATAGGGTTGGGTGGCGGCCGCTGGACGAACGCCGCCGGAGCAAGGACGGGTGGCGGCCGCTGGGCGAGCGCCGCCGGAGCAAGGACGGGTGGCGGCCGCTGGGCGAGCGCCGCCGGAGCAAGGACGGGTGACGGCCGCTGAGCGAGCGCCGCCGGAGCAAGGACGGGTGACGGCCGCTGGGCGAGCGCCGCCGGAGCAAGGACGGGTGACGGCCGCTGGGCGAGCGCCGCCGGAGCAGGGGTCAGGTGGTGGCCACTGGACGAGCGCCGCCGGAGCGAGGACGGGTGGCGGCCGCTGGACGAGCGCCGCCGGAGCAAGGACGGGTGGCGGCCGCTGGATGAGCGCCGCCGGAGCGGGGTCGGGTGGCGGCCGCTGGAAGAGCGCCGCCGGAGCAAGGACGGGTGGCGGCCGCTGGACGAGCGCCGCCGGAGCGGGGTCGGGTGGCGGCCGCTGGACGAGGGCCGCTGGACGAGAGCCGCCGGAGCGGGGACGGGTGGCGGCCGCTGGACGAGTGCCGCCGGAGCGGGGTCGGGTGGCGGCCGCTGGACGAGAGCCGCCGGAGCGGGGACGGGTGGCGGCCGGTGGACGAGCGCCGCCGGAGCAAGGACGGGTGGCGGCCGCTGGACGAGCGCCGCCGGAGCGGGGTCGGGTGGCGGCCGCTGGACAAGAGCCGCCGGAGCGGGGTCGGGTGGCGGCCGCTGGACGAGAGCCGCCAGAGCGGGGTCGGGTGGCGGCCGCTGGACGAGAGCCGCCGGAGCACGGACGGGTGGCGGCCGCTGGACGAGCGGCGCCGGAGCAAGGACGGGTGGCGGCCGCTGGACGAACGCCGCCGGAGCAAGGACGGGTGGCGGCCGCTGGACGAGCGCCGCCGGAGCAAGGACGGGTGGCGGCCGCTGGACGAGCGCCGTCGGAGCAAGGACGGGTGGCGGCCGCTGAACGAGGGGCGCCGGAGCGGGAACCTGGCCCAGCTGCCGAGGAGCAGGAGCGGGAAACCTGGCGCAGCTGCCGAGGAGCAGGAGCGGGAACCTGGCGCAGCTGCCGAGGAGCAGGAACGGGAACCTGGCGCAGCTGCCGAGGAGCAGGAACGGGAACCTGGCGCAGCTGCCGAGGAGCAGGAACGGGAGTCTGGCGCAGCTGCCGAGGAGCAGGAACGGGAGCCTGGCGCAGCTGCCGAGGAGCAGGAACGGGAGCCTGGCGCAGCTGCAGAGGAGCAAGGACGGGTGGCGGCCGCTGGGCGAGCGCCGCCGGAGCAAGGAGGGGTGGCGGCCGCTGGGCGAGCGCCGCCGGAGCAAGGACGGGTGACGGCCGCTGGGCGAGCGCCGCCGGAGCAAGGACGGGTGACGGCCGCTGGGCGAGCGCCGCCGGAGCGGGGTCGGGTGGCGGCCGCTGGACGAGCGCCGCCGGAGCGGGGACGGGTGGCGGCCGCTGGACGAGCGCCGCCGGAGCGGGGTCGGGTGGCGGCCGCTGGACGAGAGCCGCCGGAGCGGGGACGGGTGGCGGCCGCTGGACGAGCGCCGCCGGAGCGGGGTCGGGTGGCGGCCGCTGGACGAGAGCCGCCGGAGCGGGGTCGGGTGGCGGCCGCTGGACGAGCGCCGCCGGAGCGGGGTCGGGTGGCGGCCGCTGGACGAGAGCCGCCAGAGCGGGGTCGGGTGGCGGCCGCTGGACGAGAGCCGCCGGAGCACGGACGGGTGGCGGCCGCTGGACGAGCGGCGCCGGAGCAAGGACGGGTGGCGGCCGCTGGACGAACGCCGCCGGAGCAAGGACGGGTGGCGGCCGCTGGACGAGCGCCGCCGGAGCAAGGACGGGTGGCGGCCGCTGGACGAGCGCCGTCGGAGCAAGGACGGGTGGCGGCCGCTGAACGAGGGCCGCCGGAGCGGGAACCTGGCCCAGCTGCCGAGGAGCAGGAGCGGGAAACCTGGCGCAGCTGCCGAGGAGCAGGAGCGGGAACCTGGCGCAGCTGCCGAGGAGCAGGAACGGGAACCTGGCGCAGCTGCCGAGGAGCAGGAACGGGAACCTGGCGCAGCTGCCGAGGAGCAGGAACGGGAGCCTGGCGCAGCTGCCGAGGAGCAGGAACGGGAGCCTGGCGCAGCTGCCGAGGAGCAGGAACGGGAGCCTGGCGCAGCTGCAGAGGAGCAAGGACGGGTGGCGGCCGCTGGGCGAGCGCCGCCGGAGCAAGGACGGGTGGCGGCCGCTGGGCGAGCGCCGCCGGAGCAAGGACGGGTGACGGCCGCTGGGCGAGCGCCGCCGGAGCAAGGACGGGTGACGGCCGCTGGGCGAGCGCCGCCGGAGCGGGGTCAGGTGGCGGCCGCTGGACGAGCGCCGCCGGAGCGGGGACGGGTGGCGGCCGCTGGACGAGCGCCGCCGGAGCGGGGTCGGGTGGCGGCCGCTGGACGAGAGCCGCCGGAGCGGGGACGGGTGGCGGCCGCTGGACGAGCGCCGCCGGAGCGGGGTCGGGTGGCGGCCGCTGGACGAGAGCCGCCGGAGCGGGGTCGGGTGGCGGCCGCTGGACGAGCGCCGCCGGAGCGGGGACGGGTGGCGGCCGCTGGACGAGCGCCGCCGGAGCAAGGACGGGTGGCGGCCGCTGGACGAGAGCCGCCAGAGTGGGGTCGGGTGGCGGCCGCTGGACGAGAGCCGCCGGAGCACGGACGGGTGGCGGCCGCTGGACGAGCGGCGCCGGAGCAAGGACGGGTGGCGGCCGCTGGACGAGCGCCTCCGGAGCAAGGACGGGTGGCGGCCGCTGGACGAGCGCCGCCGGAGCAAGGATGGGTGGCGGCCGCTGAACGAGCGCCGCCGGAGCGGGAACCTGGCCCAGCTGCCGAGGAGCAGGAGCGGGAAACCTGGCGCAGCTGCCGAGGAGCAGGAGCGGGAACCTGGCGCAGCTGCCGAGGAGCAGGAACGGGAACCTGGCGCAGCTGCCGAGGAGCAGGAACGGGATCCTGGCGCAGCTGCCGAGGAGCAGGAACGGGAGCCTGGCGCAGCTGCCGAGGAGCAGGAACGGGAGCCTGGCGCAGCTGCCGAGGAGCAGGAACGGGAGCCTGCCGCAGCTGCCGAGGAGCAGGAACGGGAGCCTGCCGCAGCTGCCGAGGAGCAGGAACGGGAGCCTGCCGCAGCTGCCGAGGATCAGGAACGGGAGCCTGCCGCAGCTGCCGAGGAGCAGGAACGGGAGCCTGCCGCAGCTGCCGAGGAGCAGGAACGGGGCCTGCAGTCGCTTCCTCAGCCTGCCTCCATTGAGGTTTGGGAGTAGAGGGTATGGGAGTGGAAGAGTGCACAAGGTCTCGGGAAGGTGAACTACGAAAAATGGCTGGTACTGAACATAGTGGCTTGGGGGCAGGTTTGACTGGACGTGACTTAATTGGAGCCGTGGAACAACGTGTGGGAACAGGTGAAAAATTAAGTGACTTGTGAACAGGGAAAAAACGAGGGGGCAAAATTTGACCTTTACTTGGGCGCCTCCGTTGGGCACCACGCGGCGGTCCCGGGTAGATCGCCAAACGGGTGCCCAAGAAAAGGTCCGAGGGAAAGGTTTTGGACTCACTGGGGTTGGAAACGGGGAGACGTGACAAAAACTGACGAGGTCGGGATAAAGTAGGGAAGGAACCAGAAAAATCTAAGTCTGTGTCAGAGTCAGAATCAGACAGAAGGTTAACTAAATCGGGGCCATCTTCACAATCAGAAAAATCTGAATCTAAAGAAACATGTGGATGTAAAATAGTAGGGCATGGTGAATAACTAGGACAAGTGGGGGGACCCGATGAAAAGGACAGAAAAGACTGAATGATAGGGCTTACTGAAGGAGGGTAGGTATGGATGGCAGGCTGAGGATGGTGGGAGGCAGTTTGGTGGTGTCCAGGTTGACGCCATCTTCTTCCCGCTGGGTCCTGTTCTGGTCGGTTCATTCTGTCACGTACGTGGTTAGGGCGAGGGCGAGTAACACAAGGTAAGAACATGGTGGACCCAATTGCAGGGAAGCAGGGAGGCAAGGCAGGAGTGCGGGAGTCTCAAAATAATATTTAATCTTAGAAAAGGGAAAACTGAACAAAGTCCCACAACAGATACCAATCAAATCAAAGTAACAAAGAAACACTCGAATATCTAAAACTGGAAACAAACTATGACCTGTGAGTAAGACGTGGAATAGAAAGGGAAAATGACACCTGACAATGACATACCACAATGATAAAGACAACTGACGACTATGACATGTGACAACGACAATGAACCGACAAGAACTGAAAGAAACCAGGGAACTAAATACAAACAGATAGACGAGACAACGAGGAACACCTGGACAAGACATGAGTGGCTGGAGAGAGCTGATTGGTCGACACAAAGCAGATGAGTACAGGTGGACACAACAACTTAATGACCACACGACAAACATGGAACACAGGAAAACATGGACAAAACTAAACACAACCCAAACCAAAACACAGACCATGACACATTCAAGTGTTTGTGGTAACTTGTAGTGAGTCTCTTAGAGCGATGTGGCGGAATTTTGTCCCACCGTTCTTGGCAGAATTGTTGTAATTCAGCCACATTGGAGGGTTTTCGAGCATGAGCCGTCTTTTTAAGGTCATGCCACAGAATCTCAATAGGATTCAGGTCAGGACTTTGAATAGGCCGCTCCAAAGTCTTCATTTTGTTTTTCTTCAGCCATTCAGAGGTGGACTTGCTGGTGTGCTTTGGCAAATCTTTTTCTGACAGAATGTGTAAGGAAGCAATCTTGGCTTTGTGGGTTTTTATTACAAAAAAATAATCTTTGCAAAGAGAGGATAAGGTACAACTCGTCAAATGTTGTTACCCCTTACTAAAGTGCAAGCAAACAAACACCGTAATATAGAAGTGAGCGAGACAGAGAAGAAAAGAAAAATACAGCTCCTCATTCCCACAACATTCTCACATAATTATCTTTGTCCAACTGCACTCGAACCTATCTTAATGTGTACATGCAGAGACTGAGAAAAAAAGCTAGTTGTCGCAACATGACACACACAAGTACTGTGCTGACCGAGAGCAATGGAACAATAAAACGTGAAGGTTGTATAAAACTAATAGAAGTAATATTTGGTATATATGAAACATACATTTTCCAACTCATTTGAGTCATTGTCCTGCTGCAGAACCCAAGTTTGGTTTTAGCTTGAGGTCACGAACTGATGGCTGGACATTGTCCTTCAGGATTTTTTGGTAGACAACAGAATTCATGGTTCCATTCATCACAGCATGTCTTCCAGGTCCTGAAGTAGCAAAACAACCCCAGACTATCACACTACCACCACCATATTTGACTGTTGGTATAATGTTCTTTTTCTGAAATGCGTTGTTACTTTTACGCCAGATGTAATGGGACACACACCTTCAGACCACAGAGTAGTTTCCCAAAAGTCTTGGGGATCATCAAGATGTCTTAGAGCCTTAATGATCTTTTTGCTCAGCAATGGTTTTCGTCTTCGGAACTCTGCCATGCAGGCCATTTTTGGCAAATCTGACACTAACACTGACCTTAACTTAGGCAAGCGAGGCCTGCAGTTCTTTGGATGTTGTTGTGCGGTCTTTTGTGACCTCTTGGATGAGTCCGCGCTGCGTTCTTGGGGTAATTTTGGTCGGACAGCCGCTCCTGGGAAGGTTCACCACTGTTCTATGTTTTTGCCATTTGTACATAATGGCTCTCACTGTGGTTCGCTCAAGTTCTCCAAAGCTTTAGAAATGGCTTTGTAACCTTTTCCAGACGGAAAGAGCTCAGTTACTTTCTTTCTCATTTGTTCCTGAATTTTTCAGATCTCGGCATGATGTCTAACTTTTGAGGATCCTTTGGTCTACTTCACTTGTCAGGCAGGTCCTATTTAAGTGACTTCTTGATTGAGAACAGGTGTGGCAGTGTCAGGTCAGAAATTGAACTCAGGTGTGATAAACCACGGTTATGTTTTAACGGGGGGGTCACTTTTACACAATTACAAGAAATATGAGTAGGCCAAAATTCCTCCACAGTGCCGTAAGAGACTCACTGCAAGTTATCGCAAACGCGTGATTGCAGTTGTTGCTGCTAAGGGTGGCCCAACAGGTTATTAGGTTTTTTTTTCTCCTTTAATAATAAAAATCTCAATTTAACAACTGCATTTTGTGTTGACTTGTGTTGTCATTGAATAAAAAATATATATATATTTTTTAATGATGGGAAATATTTAAGCGTGACAAAAGTAAAAAAATAAGGAATCAGGAAGGGCACTTTTTTTACACCACTGTTACATTGTGTTCCAATTTATAAGACCATATGTTGTTTTTGTTCATTTTCGTATCAAGTCAGTGATATTTACGGTGAATAGAATTGTTTGATCATTAATTATTGCACAATTAATCCCCCCCCCCCCCCAAAATGATTGAAAATACAATGTTCCAATTATGCACAATTACAAAACAAACTGACAATCCTTGTTCTGTCATTGCATAGACTTTTTAAAAAAAAAAGATAAAACAAATGCTGTATTCACCAAACACATCTGCCGATCCTGTTACATACTAACATAAGAGCGCCCTCTTCGAAATCACCTTAACAACTCTTGCGTTTGGAGGTACACTATGCTGTTCACTCTCCTAGATGAGAAAATGTTGGCCACCCCATGAGTTTTTCCTCTCCATTTATACAAACCGTAATTTCTCGTTTATAACGCGCATTTTTTCCACCCAAAAATTGTCAGAAGTTAATAGTGCGCATTACAAATAGGTATAGGAGAAAATGAAAAAGACTTTCACATTTTATAAATGTATGCCGAGATCTAGCGGTTATGAAAAAGTTGTACACTTTCATTCTAGTATACCACCTAGAGGTTATGAAAAAGGTGTAGCTTACACTTTGATTCCAATGACTGCATACATGTACAGTTGTGCTCATAAGTTGACATACCCTGGCAGAATTTGAGAAAAAAAAAAAAAAAAAAAAAAAAATATATATATATATATATATATATATATATATATATAGTTTTTTAAATACGACTGATGACTGAACAACAATCCTAATTAATTTCTTCATGGTTATGTTTTGTTTCGTGGTAATGTTTTTTTCTGAAATGCTTGACAGCTTAATTTGAATCCCATTAAAATAAAATGTGTTACGGCTGCTCCTTCATGTTTTTTTTTTTAAATAATTGTACACATCTTACAAATTCTGCCTGGGCAAGCAAACATGAGCACAACGGTGTGTTTTCTCATTTACTAAGTAAAAGTAGGGCTGTGAATTTAAAAATAAGAGCAAGTAAATAAAAATAATGTATTGTGTTCAAATAAAGTGCTTAACTTCAGAATAATTTTTTGAAAAAACTAACAAAATACAGATAATACTTCATGTTTTGATCATATGGGTTGAAGCAAAATCATGCATTGTAAAAATGCATTATACATAGGTAGAAGGGTTTTCCAGAATTTTTAGGTCAACTTTGGGGGTGCGCATCATACATGGGTGCGCATTATACACGAGAAATTACGGTATAACAGCCACAGCTCTCAATGGTATTTTCTACAGCATGGGTTGGTGCATTGTCTTGCATGAGAATTATTTTATTGCTGAAGTCCCGGTTCTCCTTTTTATAGCATGGCAGGAAATAGTCAGTTAGTATCAAGACGTTCTTGGGAATCCAAAGAAACACCAGCAGCTTTAAATTCCTGATTGCTGTTCATGTGGCTTTTCAACAGCTGCACTCTGAATTCGATGCATTTGCCTGCCAAAAACCTTCCTTAATACGCCTTAATCGGAACCCTTGCTCTCTGAGTCACATACAAATTATTAAACAGTACGATACTTGTAAAAATGTCCTGTTTTTTTTTTCATTTCGCAAGGCATTGGTTTACTCCTCGCTTTTCCTCAGCAGACAGATCCTTCTTTTCCCCCCAATATGCATAAAAACGGACTTGCCTAAAAATGTGGATCACCCAATACAATAAGTTATTACGTTTCCTGTCTGACTATGGCTTCTCGGTTCTGAGATCTGTGGCCTAGTAAAAAAAATAAAATAAAATTTGACAATGAGCACACAGCTGGTGGACTGGCTTACATGCAATCTTGACCTGTTGCCAATAGTGTTGTGATTATGTAATTATGTGGTGCCTTGTTTTTAAAAGAAATGTCAAGACTAAATGTATATTTTCTGACTGCATATATGTGTCTTGTGTGTCCAAGGCTCTGGACTACTGTCACAGTATGGGCATCATGCACAGAGATGTAAAGCCTCACAATGTGATGATCGACCACCAGCTGAGAAAGGTGCTTGTGTGTCTGCTTATTGCAATTACAGTGGTTGATATGAGTTTAATTTGTTCCCTGACCATGCTTTTATCTCAAAACACTCGTACCTCCAAACATATTTCTCCATTATAGTGATTAGAAATTCAATTAATATGTTCCAGACCCCCTAAAAACATCAAACTATTTTTTAAGCATGTTTTTTTTTTTTTTTTTTTTACTTTAAATAAGAGTATATTTGTATACTTTTTTCTGTACAATGGCAACAAAACAAACCTTACATCCCACACGGGAAAACAAATATACAGTCCCCTCCGAAAGTATTGGATTGGCAAGGTCAACTCCTTTGTTTTTGTTGTATTCTAAAGACATTTGGGTTTCACATCAAAAGATGAGTATGAGACAAAAGTTCAAACTTCCAGCTTTTATATCATCCATCCATCCATCAATTTTCCGAGCCGCTTCTCCTCACGAGGGTTGCGGGTGTGCTGGAGCCCATCCCAGCTATCATCGGGCAGGAGGCGGGGTACACCCTGAACTGGTTGCCAGCCAATCTTAGGGCTTTTATATCATGGTTTTTAAATCTAGATGTGTGAAACAACTCAGGACAGAGCACCTTTTGTTTGAACCACCCACTTTTCAAGTGAGCAGAAGTATTTGGACATCTGACTGATTGGTTTTTCTAGTTGCTCAGGTGTTGCCTTTTAGATGGATTGCTTAAACATGAGATAGTGCTTGTTTTTTGGTTCTGTGAAAACTGCATTTGGTGTGAAGCAAACATGAAGACCAGAGAGCTGTCTATGAGAGAAAAGCAAACCACTTTGAAGCTGAGAGAAGAGGGAAAATCGATCAGAGCGATTGCACAAACATTGGGCATAGCCAATACAATAATTTGGAATGTCCTGAAAAAGAAAGAAACTACTGGTGTCCTGAGCAACAGACATCGAACAGGTCCGCCAAGGGTATCAACAGCAGTTAAATACATAAACATTGGAACATATGGAAGTAGTAGTTTTGGTTAGCAGTGGAGGGGTGAGCATGCTATCACAATGCGAGAGATTGCATGGACTTGGAAAAGCAGCTCTTATATAAGACATTTTTTTCCCCCTTTTTTCAGCGGCGGATTGTCGCGTCGTTCTTTTGTCTTTTCCTTCACCAGCTTCTCTAGCAGCGGTAACTCACAGAGAGCCACTTGAGATTTGTGCAGCTACGTCAACGCCGGCTCATCTATCATGGAGTTCCCAAACGTTTATTGAATGTTGTTAAAAGAAAAGGTGATGTAAAACAGTGGTAAACCTGACCCTGTCCCAGCTTTTTTAGAACGTGTTGCAGCCATAACATTTCAAGTTAATGATTATTTGCTAAAAACAATAGTTTTTCAGTTTGAACATATAATATCGTTGTAGTGTATTCAATTAAATATAGGTCGAACATGATTTGCAAATCACTGTGTTCTGTTCTAATTTGTTTAACACAACGTCCCAACATCATTTGAATTGGGGTCTATGTATATACATATATACATCGACATGCGGATCGGTGCAGCATCTACATAGATACATGTGTGTGTGTGTGTGTGTATATATATATATATATATATATGTGTGTGTGTGTGTATATATATATATATATATATATATATATATGTATGTGTATACACCAAAACACTTGTTGCCATTGGAATTCATATGGTTCTTAAAGATGCAGATACCTGTAGTTTAGGAAATGAAAAGCCTAAAATGTGTGAAATCAGTGTGATAAGATTGTGACAATTGTAATGAATCAAGTGAACATTAACTTTTCTGTTCCTGCTACAGTTGCGTCTTATAGATTGGGGTTTGGCAGAATTTTACCATCCTGCTCAGGAATACAACGTCAGGGTGGCCTCCCGCTATTTCAAAAGCCCAGAGCTGCTTGTGGATTACAAGGTACAGTACTTACTTTTAGGGATTCATACTGTACCAAGCCTGAGTTTGCTTTAAATCCTTGATTTAAGTTGTGATGTTTGAGTATTTCCTCCCCACTGATTTTTTTTTCCCCACTTCCCAGATGTATGACTATAGTTTGGATATGTGGAGTCTTGGGTGTATGTTGGCCAGCATGATCTTTCTGAAGGAGCCATTTTTTCATGGCCAGGACAACTATGATCAGGTAACCTCACCAAACTAATAAGCATGTTTATTTTCCACCCAGCTAACAACACTAACAACTCAGCTAAACAACCATGATTACATTTCAGCGGCCAAACGATATTCTTAAGGCAGCCAAAGAGAGACATCTATGCACTTTCACACTGTGCAAGCAACAACTTAATAAAACCTGTCTGTTTCGCATTAAACAACTGTTACACAGAGAAAAACAGTAACTTTTTAATCTTTTTTTTTTTTTTTTTTTGTATCTTAAAAGTTGATCTGAAGTCATTGTCGTGTTTTGTTTCTAAATACATTAAATATGTTTGAAGTGCTGAAAACATGCGCAAAGAGAGCAATTTTGTATGAATAAAAATTTTTTTTGGCTGCATTTTTGGACGGTGCTAAAAACTAGCCCCATGACAAGAGGCTAGGGCATATACAGTACTTTCTGGCATTAGGCCTTCCCCAATATTAGTCAAAGAGAACACAAGTAAACACAAAACACAGTTTTGAAATGGTTTTAATTATTAAGGGAGAAAAAACATCTGAACCTACATGAAAAAGTGAAAAAGGTGATTGCCGCCTAAATCTAATAACTGGGTTGGCCAACCTTAACAGCTACATCTGTAGTTAGGCATTTCCAATAACTTGTAATGAATCTCTTACAGCGCTGTGGATCATTTTTGGCCCGCTCATCTTTGCAGAATCGTTGTAATTCAGCCATATTTGAGGGTTTTCAAACATGAGCTACATTTTTAAGGTCATGCCACAGCATCTCGGAAGGATTCAAGACATGAATGTGACTAGGAAACTCCAAAGTCTTCCTTTTGTTTTTCTTCAGCCATTCAGAGGTGGACTTGCTGGTGTGTTTTGGATCATTGTCCTGCTGCAGAACCCAAGTTCGTTTCAGCTTGAGGTCACAAACAGATGGCCGGACATTCTCCTTCAATATTTTTTTGTTGTTTTGGGAACTTTTGTGACCTATTGGATGTGTCGTCGCTGCGCTTTTGGGTTAATTTTGGTTGGCCAGCCACTCTTGGGAAGGTTCACCACTGATCTACTGTGTTTTTGCTATTTGTGGGTAATAGTTGTCACTGTGGTTTGCTGGAGTCCCAAAGATTTGGAAATGGCTTTATAACCTTTTAGACACTGATAGATCTCAACTACTTTCTTTCTTATTTGTTCCTGAATTTCTTTAGATCTCTGGATAATGTGTAGCTTTTGAGGATCTTTTGGTCTCAGAAATCAGGAAGGGGGCAAACACTTTTTCACATCACTGTACATTAGTACCTTGCTCACAGTGTGTAGCTCCCCACGAGGGATGAAATGTTTTTTGGACGGTTCGATTCGACTTTTTTGGTTCGCTCCGCATGTGTGCCGTTCGGTACGGCACGGGCAACTTTAATGTTTTAATTACATTTTTTATTTTATTTTTTTTTGGGGGGGGGGGGACTAATTTACTATTAAGACTAAGACGACGTCAGTATGCAGTTGTGGCAACGCCAGCCAAGATGGTGACGTGCGTGTTTGCAGCGTCGCGTTGACTCTCATTCGAGTAGTTGACGAGGCAGGACACATCAGGTGCGTTCAGAAATTCAATCTGGCGCCTTCCCTCTACTCTAACAGTTCCGAACATTACAACAACGTTTTGAGTTTCCAAATGTTCCATAGTGTAGCAGAGCAGCGCCGGAACGCACCCATTCTTTACATCATGCTCTTCCTGAAAGCCAGCAGCCAATCATCTCGCAGCGGGGTGCGTCCTGATTAGTGCTGTACTCGAGTGGGAGTTATAATGATGCTGCAGCGGCATTTGGCGCTCCTCTGCGGTGCTCTGTTTGTACTATTTACCAGCTTGTTTATGCACTATCGGTTTTGTGAACATTTGCTGCACCCGCCAGGACCTTTCAAGAGACTGACAACCTGCACCAGGTATCTGTTTCAAGTCAACTCGCATAACATCCCAGACGAACGCGAGACAAGTGTAGCGTATCTGTATCTCTCCAATACAAGATTTCTGGTGCATAGATCAACTGGCTTGAAATTGCTATGTTTGTATAAAGATGTCAGTCTGTGTGCATCATATAAGACTATTTAATAACTTGAGCTTTTATTTAGAAGAGGTATGATTAGATCATTTGTTGAGCCAACGCACCAATTTTCTTATGAGGAAAAACCTCACTGAAAACCACCAAACAAAAATTAGTAAAGTAAATTTAAATGCATTACTGGAATTCTCAAGCAAACAAAACATAACCTTATTAAAATCGACCAATCGGCACATTTAAACATGAACACTGCTCAAAACATTTGGTCAAATAAGAACAATGCACAGATCTCGTTTGATGTGAATCACGCTTCTGAGATGCACAAAAATGATCAGGGACACGTAAAGCATGGTGACTCTGCATCCACAGACGCACAACATTGCTTACCTAAATATGTGTGCAAGGCTCGAATTAAGTGGTCTCGCATCGCAGTTTATGGGTCAAAATTCACATTTTGCACATCATAAAACGAATTGGAAAAACAAAACTGCAAATCAGCTTTATCGCGGAGACTGTCACGAAGACTGAAGCAGGCAGGGCCTTACAGTAGGTGACACAACACGCTTACGTCACCGATGTATGGACGTGGAAGTGAAGTTATTCGGTTGTTGAGCGGGAACACAATGGTTGCAAAATGCGACACTGAATTGAGAAGAGAGAGAGAAGGCAAATGATGAAAGTGTGCTAGAATTTCATTGCGAAATTCAAGGCGAGCACCCGTTCATTGTAAAACGGGCATTTCTCCCTGCCGAGTATGGCGCCGCATTGAGGGACCTGAGAGAAGTTAACATCGCGCAAATCAGTGATCTTAACGTCGGTGTATTAACATAACGTTAGCCCTGCGGGCCGTGGAGTTTCTCTTTTAATTATGAGTACCGTCGAATGTGTGGATTATTATTATTTTTTTACCTTGACAAGGAAAGTATAATGCAACCATAGTGGTACATACAGTATAGTGTGCTTCATGCTCAGTGTAGTCACTGTGTGATGTACAGTGCATCCGGAAAGTATTCACAGCGCTTCACTTTTGTTACAGCCTCATTCCAAAATGGAATACATATTCTTTTCCCTCAAAATTCTACACACAACACCCCATAAGGATGTGAATCTTTTTATTTTATTTTTTAATTTTTTTTTATTGAGCAAATTTATTACAAATAAAAAAACTAAGAAACCACATGTACATACGCATTCACAGCCTTTGCCACAAAGCTTAAAATTGAGCTCAGGTGATCCTGATCCTCCTTGAGAGGTTTCAACAGATTAATTGGAGTCCACCTATGGTAAATTCAGTTGATTGGACATTATGTGGAAAGGCACACACCTGTCTCTATAAGGTCCCACAGTTGACCGTGCATGTCAGAGCACAAACCAACCATAAAGTCAAAGGAGCTACCTGTAGACCTCCGAGACAGGATTGTCTCATGGCACAAAACTGGGGAAGGATATAGAAAAATTTCTGGTGCTTTGAATGTTCCAATGAGCACAGTGGCCTGTGTCATCCATTAATGGCAGAAGTTCCGCACCACCAGGACTATTCCTAGAGCTGGCCGCCTGTCTATACTGAGCAATTGGGGGATTAGGGCTTTAGTCAGAGAGGTGACTAAAAACCCAATGGTCACGCTGTTTAAGAAGGACAACCATCTCTGCACCACTCCATCAATCAGGCCTGTATGGTAGAGTGGCCAGACAGAAAAGATTAAAAGGCACATGGCAGCCCACCTGGAGTTTGCCAAAAGACACCTGAAGGACTCTCAAACCATGAGAGAGAAAATTATTTGGTCTGATGAGACAAAGATTGAACTCTTTGGCGTGAATGCCAGGCATCACGAAGGAGTTGCTTCAGGACAACTCTGTGAATGTTGTTGAGAGGCCCAGCCAGAGCCCAGACTTTAATCCGAGCAAACGTCTCTGGAGAGATCTGAAAATGGCAGTGTACCAACGCTCCCCATCCAAGCTGATGGCGCTTGAGAGGTGCTGCAAAAAGGAATGGGCAAAACGGCCCAAAGATAGGTGTGCCAATCTTGGCTACATGTGATGTCTTTTTTATTATTATTATTATTAATGAATTTGCGCAACTTTCAAAAAACCTTTTCCACATTGTCACTATGGGGTGTTGAGAAAAAATTTATTTATTCCAGGCTGTAACATAACAAAATGTGGAAAAAGTGAAACGCTGTGAGTACTTTCCAGAAGCAGTCTCGCCAATCTGATGATCTCAAAGTGGCAAAACTTTGAGTCAAGTCGGTGAAAATTTGGCAAGTGTGGCTATAGAGGAGTAAGAGTAAAATAGATCATCATCACGTATCGAAACAGAAGAGGGTTGTGGTGAAGGGAGATGATGGAAATATGTTTCGCTTGTGGTTTCTTCATTTTAATTTGAACAAATAGAACACTTCCAAAACTAGTAGTAGAACAAAGAATAAGTTTCTTATTCCTAGTCAGCTGGTCTAAGCTCATAAATGCAGAGCTGTCAACCTAATTTATTATTATGTCACAAAATGCTAGCTGCTTAAGTGAAGATGAAAGGCTGCTAATGCTTTAAAATAATAATAATCATAATAATGCAATATATTTTATGAACAATTAGAATTCAAGAATTAAAAACTGTTGATTATATACAGCGGCTGAAATAAGTATTTAACACATCACAATTTTTCTCACTAAATATATTTGCAAAGGTGCTATTGACCTGGAACTTTCACCAGATGTTTGGAACAACCCAAGTAATCCATACATAAAAAGAAAGTAGAACAAATAAGCTCAGAAATTAGGTTGTGTGTAAAAATGTGAAATGAGACATGGAAAAAAGTATTGAACACATGAAGAAAGGGAGGTGCAAAAAGGCATGAAAACACCTAAACACCTAAAATCTAGCATAACAATGGGGAACAATTTTTAAAAATAAAAATCTGTTCAGTTAGATTTTTATGCTGATTAAAACTAAAATTGTCATGCTGGTTCCAAAATTGCAGTCAGTTCTTTTCTCTACAGCTTACCCTCCAGATAAGCAACATTCCACTGATTAGCTGTAGTAAGACTTGCCAACTGATTACGATTGGACTACAGCTATGTGACAACTTGTTTGTGCAGTCACAATTGAGACAGTGTGGTGAGTGGTGTGCAGCTCCCAATAGGTCAGTACTGTCAATATCTGCAAACAGAAAGCTAGCATTGTAGGAATTAAGAGGATTTGTGCCATATCCTTTGTAAAACATAAGTGTTAAATAAACATTGGAGTCATGCCTTTTTCTTTCATATTTCATCGTATGTCAATATTTGAAAAGTTTTATAAAACAAGCACATATCTGTTCAGTGCAGTATTTTAATATTTTTTTAAGAAAATGGGGATCTAAAGTTCAAAAACTTGACGTGATAGAGCAAAAGAGACCAGTTTTGGATTCCGCACCCAAAAATTTGTTAAAAACAGCTGTCAGACCTAACTCAACAAAAATGATGTTCCCCAGTGTAATCAAACAGCAATCCAGCCCCTTGTCAGTGCAAATGAATCTCAGCTGGTTCAGTCCTAATTGATGGCCTACAAAAAGCTCTCATTGCCAAGGTGGGAGTAAAGACATATCTCATGATGGTTAAAAGCAAAGAGCTATCTCAAGACCACCGCCATAAGGGCATAATACATAAGTGTAGAGCCAATCTTAGCACCATAAATTTGCCTCGATCAGGTGCTCCTCGCAACATTTCTGACAGAGGAGTGCAAAGAATAATCAGAAGAGTTGTCCAAGAGCCAATGACCACCTGTGGAGAGCTTCAAAAAGATATGGAATTTGCAGGTACTGTTGTCACAAGGAAAACAGTGAGTAATGTACTCCACCGCCATGGCCTGAATGCATGCTCACCACACAAGCAAAAAAAAAAAAGCATCTTAAAGCTCGTTTAAAGTTTGCTGAACAACATTTGGACAAGCCAGTTAAATACTAGGAGAATATAGTCTGGTCGGATAGGAGCAAAATTGAAATGTTTGTATGCCATAATGCACACCACGTTTGGAGGAGAAATTGCATTGCACATCACCATAATAACACCATACCAACAGTGAAGTTTGGACGTGGGAACCTGATGGTGTGTGGCTGCTTTTCAGAAAATGCTACTGGTGAACTTCACATTATTGAAGGAAGGATGAATGGGCAAATGACCAAGACATTCTTTACATAAATTTGCTGCCATCTATGAGGATGATGAAAGTGAAACGAGGGTGGACATGTCAGCAGGATAATTATCCAAAACATACTGCCAAGGAAACTTTCAATTGGTTTCAAAGAAAAAAAATTAAGCTACTAGAATGGCCCAGCCAATCACCTGACTTTAATCCAATTGCAATTTTTGGCAAGAACTGAAACTCAAGGTCAATAAAAGAAGCCCACGGAACCTTCAAGATTTGAAGACTGCTTGTGTGGAGGAATGGGCCAAAATCACACCAGAGCAATGAATGCGACTCGTTCCTCCATACAGGAGGCTGTCATTGCAAACAAAGACTTTAGTACAAAGTATTAAATAAATACCAGTTGGCGTATTCAATACTTTTTCCTTGCGTTATTTCACATTATTACACATAATTTCTGAGTTTATCTGTGCTACTTTTTTATGCATGGATTACTTGGGTTGTTCCCAACATCTGGTGAAATTTTCTTGTCAATAGCATTTTGGGAAATATATTTAATGAGAAAAATGGTGACGTGTTAAATACTTATTTCAGCCGCTGTAAGAAAGGCATTCAATTCGTCGTATGTTAAGTGAAGGGTCGTATTTTCTCTTATGTATTCATAATCAATTCATAATGCTTTAACCAAGCAAAAATATAGTTTATCCCAATAATCGATTGTTTGATAGAATACCCTATTTTCACAACCATGAGGCGCACCGTATTAAAAGGTGCAGTCTCAGTTACGGGATCTGTTTCTGTATTTAACACATACATAAGGCGCACCGTATTATTGGGTGCAGGCATGGTAAAACATACGCTAGCTTAAAACATACGGTAGCATGCATGCTAGTGTATGTTTTTAAAAAGGCTGCGGGATTTTGGGGTATCAGTGTCTTGCTCAAGGACACCCCAGCCGTGAGTCCAGGGGATGTTGGCGAATGGTCCAGTCGGGGTCTTGAACCTAGGTCCCCCACGGTGGCAGGCGATGATCTTAACCATTGGGCCTCAACTGCCATGTTCGGTTGTACTTTTTGATCAATCCTCATCCACAAATTTAGCAAAGTCCTCATCATCTGTATCCGAAATGAACAGGTGGGCAAGTTCTCCATCAAACATGCCGGGTTCCCTCTCGTCATTGTCTGAGTCAGTCTCGGTGCCGGGGGGGCGGTTTTAGCAAAAGCTCGGACAACAGTCAAAACAGATACCTTAGGCCAGGCATCCACAATCCATTCACATATGGTGGTGTAACTCGCTCGGCGCTTCGTCTTCTTGACTTGGCGAAGCTCGTTTTCTTCCTTCCTCCACTTGCGAACCATGGATTCGTTGATCTTGAATTCTCTTGCGGCTGCTCAATTCACATGTTCCTCTGCATAACTGATAGTTTGCAGTTTAAACTGTGCTTCGTCTCTTCGTAGGTGTCATTTTCGGGGGTCCTTAGCCAAACCGATGTTGTTTTGCACAATGCTCATACCGGCGCTATATACCTACTGGGGGCGTGCCTTTAGGGTCCTCTTTCACGTGCACCCATCCCCCTTTAACGTCCGCATGCGGTCCTCAGTCACGTCCGCCTTTCCTCTATATAAGCAGCGTGTTGGCAGGAAATGCTCCCAGTCAGTCAAGCGGAGCGCTCATCAGTCACCTCAACATTTACAGATTTTGGAACTCTGTGCACACATAAGGGATTATAAGGCGCCCCGTCCATTTTGGATAAAATGTAAGACTTTTAAGTGCGCCTTATGGTCGTGAAAGTACGGTATTCAGTATGATACTCGAGTACTAAAATATACATTCGAGGCAGCCCTACATTCAACTCCCCCATTATATTGTCATATTTTTATTGTTTCATAAAATCCTTGCTTTGGGTCCCTGTGCAATTAAGATGCAAAAAAATTGTTCCTCAAAATTAGAAAGTTGCTCAATGAAGAAATGATTAGCAAAACTGCTCTTCAAAGAAAAAATATATATATTTCAAGCCGTGTGTGTGTTTGTGTGTGTTGCTCAATGCTTCAGCAAATCATCCACTAAAAGTACGAGTGTTGTCTTGGTGCTAGCCAATCAGAAGAAGAGTAGGGCAGGTTATTGTCATGTATGTCGTCCATTTTCCAATAATTGCTAAAAATTGCTAAAAAATATGACGCGATTTTTCTGGAATTGTTTTTCTCCTTTTGTCTCTCTTAGGTAAGGTATACCTAGGATGAAAATTAGAGGCCTCTCTCATCTTTTTAAGTGGGAGAACTTGCACAATTGGTAGCTGACTAAATACTTTTTTTGCCCCACGATATGTACTTTTGTGTCTTACCCATCCTATGGAGAGGGTATCAGTGATGGTCTTCTGGCTAGTTGTGAAGTCTGCAGTCTTCGCCATATTGAACCCAACTGAGACAATTGTACCAAACTGAAGCAATTTAATGAGACCTGGGGAAACCTGTTCAGGTGCTTTGAGTTTATTAGATGATGTGTGTGACACTCCATTTAAAACATTTATGGCCTGCAAAATTTGGGCTGATTTCGTCACAGTATTCTAATTTTTTGAATTCCTGATTTCGTGGGTTTTATGAGCTAGAAGCCCAAATGTTGTAAAAATAAACAAATACTTGAAATTGTGGGCCCTGAATCTATAGTCTATGAAAGTTTAACTTTTTGAATGGAATTATGAAAATAAATAAACTTCCATGATATTAATTTTTTTTGGAAGGGGTCTGTATACCTTAACTGAACTTGTATAACAGATTGTTAAAAAGCAAACACACATGCTTCATGCCTCCCTGCAATTTTTGCTAAGTGATCACAATCTGCACAGCTCAACACTTCGCTCTAGTTTAGAGACTAGAAATGTATTTTTTAATTTAAAAATAATATTTTTTTTGGAGACCGTCCGCTTACTTTATAAATTCCCCGCTGTGTGGGAAGTACGTACCTGACTGCTTCTCTTCCTCGTTGCTACCAACCTCGGATGTTTGTCATTGGCCGCCTTCAGCTGTCATTCACGGCTAACATAAAATGAGGTTCGTGATTGGCTTGCGTCAGCGTTGCATTTAAGAGCAAGCATAAAATGAGTTGTTCATGCAGTTACAAATGGGAAATCTACATGTGGATAATTATTGGTACCCCTTTGTTAATGAAAGAAAAACCCACAGTGATCACAGAAAGAGTGAGTCTGTGAGTGGATGGGAGCGGCCATACAGTACCACCAGAAAGTATTCACACCACTTCACCTTTTGCTATGTTACAGAGTTATTCTAAACCTCATTTGAGGATAGTTTTCTTTAAAGAAAAAAATCTACATAAAATAACGGGAGAAAACCCTCGCAGGCACGGAGAACATGCAAACTCCACACAGGTGAGGCCGGGATTTGAACCCCGGTCCTTAGAACTGTGAGGCAGATGTGCTAACCAGTCGCCCACCGTGCAGCACATTTTTAGAATTGTTTTTTTTTGTTTGTTTTTTTTCCACAAAAAATGTAATATGTACATAAGTATTCACACCCTTTGCTATGACACTCAAACTTAAACTCAGTTGCATCTGATTTCCACTGATCATCCTTGCGATGCTTCTAAAACTTAAATTAAGTCCACCTCTGGTAAATTCAGTTGATTGACCATCATTTGGCACACACCAGTCAATATAAGGTCTCATAGTTGGCAGTGCATATCAGAGCCGAAACCAAGCAGTGAAGTCTAAGTAATTGTCCGTAAATCTCAGAGACCGGATTGTGACAAGCCACAAATCTTGGGAAGACTACAAAAGAATTTCAACAGCATTGAAGGTCCCAAAAAGCATTGTGGTCTCGATTGTTCGGAAATGGAAGAAGTTTGGAACCACCAGGACCCTTTCTAGGTCTGGCTGTCCGACCAAGCCGAGTAACCGGGGAAGAAGGGCCTTGGTCGGAGAGGTGAACAAGAACCGTATGGTCACTAAGGTGGAGCTCCAGTGTTCCCTTGCGAAGATGGAACCATCCAGAAGGTCAACCATTGCTAACACACTCCACCAATCAGGCCTTTAGGGGAGAGTGGCCAGACGCAAGCCACTTCTCACTACAAGGCACATGGCAACCTGCTTGGTGTTTGCCAAAAGGCAACTTAAGGATTCTCAGACCTGCAGAAACAAAGTTCTCTGGTCTGATGAAACCAAAATAGAACCTTTTGGCCTGAATTGCAAGTGTCATATCTGGACACTGCTCATCACTTGGCTAACAACAATCCGTACTATGACGCATGGTGGTGGCAGCGTCATGCTGTGGGGCTGTTTTTCTGCTGCAGGAACTGGGCGACTAGTCCGCAGAGAGGGTCAGATGACAGCTGCCAAATATAGAGAAATTCTTCGAGAACTTACTACAGAGTGCTCTGGAACTCAGACTAGGGCGTTGATTCACCTTCCAACACGACAATGAACCAAAGCACACAGCCAAGATAACAAAGGAGTTGCTTCAGGAGCAGCCTGTGAATGTCCTTGAGTGGCCCACCCAGAGCCCGGACTTGAATCCAATCGAACATATCTGGAAGATCTAAAAATGGCTGGCCACAGATGCTGCCCATACAACTTGACTGACCTTGAGAGGATCTGCAGAGAAAAATGTGAGAAAATGCATCAAAACAGGTGTACCAAGCTTGTAGAGACATACCCAAGTAGACTTGAGGCTGTGATTGCTGCCAAAGGTGCTTCAACAAAATATGAAGCCAAGGGTGTGAATACTTATTATATAATCCATCCATCCATTTTCTGAGCCGCTTCTCCTCACGAGGGTTGCGGGCGCGCTGGAGCCTATCCCAGCTATCATTGGGCAGGAGGCGGGGTACACCCTGAACTGGTTGTATTATATCATTATATAATTATTATTCCAGTGGGGGGCCCCGGTGACCCACGTCCGGGCAAGGGAAAACGAAGTCCATTGTTTGTCGTCATCATTAGGGGTCTTTGAGCCGTGCTTTGTTTGGTCCCTCACCTAGGACCTGTTTGTCATGGGTGACCTTGCCAGGGGCATAAAGCCCCAGCCAACTTAGCTCCTAGGATCACTGGGACACACAAACCCCTCCACCACGACAAGGTGATGGCTCAAGAAGCTTTAGAATATTCCTGATGGTGGGGTTCGAAGACGAGCGCCTGGTGGCCGGGCCTGCACCCATGGGCCCTGGGTCCAGTGTTGATGGTGCCTGAAAGGGTAACGTGGGTCCCCCTTCCCATGGGCTCACCGCCTGTGGGAAGGGCCATAGGGGTCGGGTGCAGTGTGAGCTGGGTGGCCGAAGGCGGGGACCTTGGCGATCCGATCCCCGGCTACAGAAGCTGGTTCTAGGGACGTGGAATGTCACCTCTCTGGCAGGGAAAGAGCCCGAGCTGGTGTGTGAGGTTGAGAAGTTCCGACTAGATATAGTCGGACTCGCCTCCACACACAGCTTGGGCTCTGGTACAGTCCTCTCGAGAGGGGTTGGACTCTCTTCCACTCTGGAGTTGCCCACGGTGAGAGGCGCCGAGCAGGTGTGGGTATACTTATTGCCCCCCGGCTCGGCGCCTGTACGTTGGGCTTCACCCCGGTGGACGAGAGCGTAGCCTCCCTCCGCCTTCGGGTGGGGGGACGGGTCCTGACTGTTGTTTGTGCCTATGCACCAAACAGCAGTTCAGAGTACCCACCCTTTTTGGAGTCCTTGGAGGGGGTGCTGGAGAGCGCTGCTGCTGGGGACTCCATCGTCCTGCTGGGGGACTTCAATGGTCACGTGGGCAATGACAGTGAGACCTGGAAGGGCGTGATTGGGAGGATGTGGGTGTTCTGTTATTGGACTTCTGTGCTCGTCACGGATTGTCCATAACGAACACCATGTTCAAGCATAAGGGTGTCCACACGTGCACTTGGCACCAGGACACCCTAGGTTGCAGTTTGATGATCGACTTTGTGGTCGTGTCATCGGACTGCATGTCTTGGACACTCGGGTGAAGAGAGGGACGGAGCTGTCAACTGATCACCACCTAGTGGTGAGTTAGCTCCGATGGTGGGGGAAGCTGCAGGTCCGACGTGGCAGGCCCAAACGTATTGTGAGGGTCTGCTGGGAACATCTGGCAGAATCCCCTGTCAGAAGGAGTTTCAACTCCAACCTCCGACAGAACTTTGCTCATGTTCCAGGGGAGGTGGGGGACATCGAGTCTGAGCGGACCATGTTCCGCGCCTCCATTGCTGAGGCGGCCGACCAGAGCTGTGGCCGTGAGGTGGTCGGTGCCTGTCGTGGTGGCAATCCCCGAACCAGGGATGCCGTCAAGCTGAAGAAGTCCTATCGGGCCTTTTTGGCCTGTGGGACTCCTGAGGCAGCTGATGGGTACCAGCTGGCCAAGCAGAATGCAGCTCTGGTGGTCGCTGAAGCAAAAACTCGGGTATGGGAGGAGTTCGGTGAGGCTTCTGGATGGCTTCGAGGAAATTCTGGTCCACCATCCGGCGTCTCAGGAGAGGAAAGCAGTGCACCACCAACACTGTGTATAGTGGGGATGGGGCGCTGCTCACCTCAACTCGGGACGTTGTGAGTTGGTGGGGAGAATACTTCGAAGACCTCCTCAATTCCACCGACACGCCTTCCCATGAGGAAACAGAGTGTGGGTTCTCTGAGGCGGGATCTCCTATCTCTGAGTTTGAGGTCACCGAGGTAGTTAAAAAGCTCCTCGGTTGCAGGGCCCCGGGGGTGGATGAGATTCGCCCGGAGTACCGAAAGGCTCTGGATGTTGTTGGGCTGTCCTGGTTGACACGTCTCTGCAACATTGCGGGGACATCGGGGACAGTGCCTCTGGATTGGCAGACTGGGGTGGTGGTCCCCCTTTTTAAGAAGGGAGACCGGAGGGTGTGTTCCAACTACAGGGGGATCACACTCCTCAGCCTCCCTGGTAAGGTCTATTCAGGGGTGCTGGAGAGGAGGGTCCGTCGGGAAGTCGAATCTCAGATTCAGGAGGAGCAGTGTGGTTTTCTTCCTGGCCTTGTAACAGTGGACCAGCTCTACACCCTCGGCAGGGTCCTCGAGGGTGCATGGGAGTTCGCCCAACCAGTCTACATGTGTTTTGTGGACTTGGAGAAGGCGTTCGACCGTGTCCCTCGGGGAGTCCTGTGGAGGGTGCTTCGGGAGTATGGGGTACCGAACCCCCTGATACGGGCTGTTCGGTCCCTGTACGACCGGAGTCAGAGTTTGGTCCGCATATCTGGCAGTAAGTGGGACTCGTTCCCGGTGAGGGTTGGACTCCGCCAAGGCTGCCTTTGTCACCGATTCTGTTTCTAACTTTTATGGACAGAATTTCTAGGCAGAGCCAAGGAGTAGAGGGGATCCGGTTTGGTGGCCTCAGTATTGCATCTCTGCTTTTTGCAGATGATGTGGTTCTGTTGGCTTCATCAAGCCGTGACCTCCAACTCTCACTGGAGCAGTTCGCAGCCGAGTGTGAAGCGGCTGGGATCAGAATCAGCACCTCAAAATCTGAGACCATGATCCTCAGTCGGAAAAGGGTGGCATGCCCTCTCCAGGTCGGGGATGAGATCCTGCCCCAAGTGGAGGAGTTCAAGTAGCTTGGGGTCTTGTTCACGAATGAGGGAATAATGGAACGGGAGATCGACAGGCGGATCGGTGCAGCGTCTGCAGTGATGCGGACTTTGTATCGGTCCGTTGTGGTAAAGAATAGCTAAGCCGAAAGGCGAAGCTCTCAATTTACCGGTCTATCTACGTTCCTACCCTCACCTATGGTTACAGAAGATGAATGAATGAATATCAATATTTCCATTAATTTATTTCCATTAATTTCTGCCAGGGTTTACATTTTAAAATGATCACTTCTTAAATATTTCGAGAAAATCACAATATTCCGTCTCTGGGGAGCTATTTTCATCCTAGTTCAGCAATTTTAATGCTTTTCTTTCCTCTAGGGCAGGGGTGGCCAACTAGTCAGAGACTAAGAGCCACTTTTTTTTCTGTGTAACTGAAAAGAGCCACATCATACACATGGGTACACATGAACATCATCTTTTAATCATGTATGCACGCATACACAGACCTCTGCTCAGCCAGATCTCATGAAAATAACCACACCAACATGATAATATCAGTAATTTTCAACAGTTAACATTGTGTGCACTGTCTCACACACACAAACTCTCAGTTCATTTTTGACGCATGTCATGTGACAGCTCCTGAAGAGCCGCATGAAACTAGTTAAAGAGCCGCATGAGGCTCGCGAGCCGCGGGTTGGCCACCCCTGCTCTAGGGAGAGGTTGGAGGTTGGGGCTTTGGCATTCGAAAGTGCTGCAGACACTTTTAACCTGATTTGTTCATCTTAGGTTTCTGTTAATTCATCAACTATTGGAAGTTGTTGTGGTCACAGGAAAATTCAAACCTTTGGCCAACACCTCCTTCTGATTGGGTAAATTTTCTGTCTGACAAGGTTTTTACCCATGTATTGAGTAATTCATTATAAGCTGAGTTCCCATTTTTTTGCCTCCACGTAAGCAATTGTGAAGTGGAGGTGTTATGGTTCGGTTGTAATTTCTGAAACTTTCTTGTTGGTCTTGTTTTGGTTTTGTTATGCTGAGCAAGCTGGGCTTTGGTTGTAAATGTGATTACCTTTTCACAGACCTCTTTGGGCAGAATTGTTTGCAATTTGAGGAGTGGTTCCTCTACTTTCACCTTGAGGCTTTCAATGGAAAAATTGACTTCACTTGACCATGTTCATGATTGGTGGACAACTGGTTAGCACATCTGCTTCACAGTTCTGAGGACCCGGGTTCAAATCCGGCCTCGCCTGTGTGGAGTTTGCATGTTCTCCCCATGCCTCTGTGGGTTTTCTCCGGGTACTCAGGTTTCCTGCCACATCCCAAAATGATGCATGGTAGGTTAATTGAAGATGGTAAATTGCCATAGGTGTGAATGGTTGTTTGTTTATATGTGCTCTGCGGTTGGCTGGCGACCAGTTCAGGGTGTACCCCGCCTCTCGCCCAGAGTTAGCTGGGATAGGCTCCAGCACGCCCACGACCCTAGTGAGGAGAAGCGGTACAGAAGATGAATGAATGAATAAATATCAATATGCAACACTTTATTTCCATTAATTTCTGCCAGGGTTTACATTTTAAAATGATCACTTCTTAAATATTTTGAGAAAATCACAATATCCCGTCTCTGGGGAGCTATTTTCAGAACAGGCCCGCGGCCTACTCATGTGGCCCATGGGAGCTACATGGTGCCCATGGGCACCAAGTTAGTGACCCCTGGATTAGACTCCAAATTGGCTGACTCCTGACTCCAATTAGCTCTCTGAGAAGTAATTGGCCAAGTGCACTGCGAATGTTTGCATGGTGTGTCCAATAAAAACCAGATCACTTTTTATGACTAATTCATGCAGAAATCCAGTTCGTAATTGGTATTTTTATTGCACCTTATCATAAACTGCCTAGAAATGTCGGTGTAGGTAAACTTAGTAATATTTATTGTAACTGAAATAAGTGTAGTTTGTGGAAATAAAAAAAAATCCAATTGCTTTATTTATTTTTTTTCCCAGTTGGTTCGCATTGCTAAGGTTCTTGGCACTGACGAGCTTTTCAGCTACCTGCACAAGTACCACATAGAACTGAACACTCACTTCAAAGATCTGCTGGGACGGTAAGTTTTGGCATAATTCTCATTGGTTTGTTAGATCGATTTATTGTCATTGTAATAAATGTGGAAAGTGTAATTATTATTATATACAACATTTCTCATGCTATTGTAGTTTGTCATTCAAGCTTTTCTGTTTCAGCTAACTCAAAATGTATGTTTACTATTGCAGTAGCATCTGGCCTCACTTCAATTCTCACTCAGTGCTCTTCACAGTTGCCTTGTGATTGCCTGGTGATTAGTCCAACCTGCAGCTTCCTGTGTGACACTGAATAGGATTAATATTATAGCTGTATGTGTTTTATTATTCTTTGGTTTTAGCTGTGCTCATCACAAAGTTGTTCCCTGACAGTACCAGGACCTCATCTCTATACACAGACGCCTCTTCTCCGAAGATAAGTCATATAGAGTAGGGTGCTCGGTACGACCTAGACATGCTGGTCAAAGGCTACCACCACAATGTACACTGCTTCTCGCTCTCGTACAGTGCAGACGCTTTCCTGCTCGCTATGCTTGCTACGCCTCTGTTTGCATTTTTTCCTGCTGATAAGCTTGTTTTTATTCTTCCAAGGAAATTGGAAGAAGCGACTCCTGGATATTTTTAAACTTTTGTGACTTTACTTTTTTTGAAGATGCGGTCAGTTGTTGCCATATTCCAATATTTGTTTTTGATACCCCCTTACGCGTGAGTGTGGCCTGCTAATTAGCGCAGGCCTGCTATTGGCAATGAGACCAGCAACAAGATGCCTCTCTATTCCACTGAGGACTACCATGGACTGATAGAGAAACTGGAAACGAAACTCCACCGTCTTGAAGTGTATGCGGATGTAAATGGACAGTCGAGGAATGAAACCACTCTACGGATGTCTTAAAATGGTGAGCAGAAGTGTGCTTACAGACAGCGACTTAGCGCAACAAAGAGGACGGATGTGGACTGTGGAAACCCTAATGGATCATCCAGCTGTTCTCCCTGGAATTTACTGGGCGCAAAGCCAAAGATATAGGACAACATCTAAAAGGGAGGACACAACACCAGCAGATTACCGAGGAATCCGGCTGCCCTGCGTTGCGTGCTTCTTCAACCACGAGTAAGCGTCCAATGCAAAACATTGACATCAGACTTAAAAATTGATTTTAGCCACTTTTACAGTATTAGAATCCAGCACACACACGACAAGATCTTCCTCCCAGCGGGAGCGCTCTCCAGCACCCCCTCCGAGGACTCCAAAAAGGGTGGGTACTCTGAACTGCTGTTTGGTGCATAGGCACAAACAACAGTCAGGACCCGTCCCCCCACCCAAAGGTGAAGGGAGGCTACCCTCTCGTCCACCGGGGTGAACCCCAACGTACAGGCGCCGAGCCGGGGAGCAATAAGTATACCCACACCTGCTCTGCGCCTCTCACCGTGGGCAACTCCAGAGTGGCAGAGAGTCGAACCCCTCTTGAGAGGACTGGTACCAGAGCCCAAGCTGTGCGTGGAGGCAATTCCGACTATATCTAGTCGGAACTTCTCGACCTCACACACCAGCTCGGGCTCCTTCCCTGCCAGAGAGGTGACATTCCACGTCCCTAGAGCCAGCTTCTGTAGCCGGGGATCGGATTGCCAAGGTCCCCGCCTTCGGCCACCGCCCAGCTCGCACTGCACCCGACCCCTATGGCCCCTCCCACAGGTGGTGAGCCCATGGGAAGGGGGACCCACGTTACCCTTTTGGGCTGTGCCCGGCCGGGCCCCATGGGTGCAGGCCCGGCCACCAGGCGCTCGCCTTCGAGCCCCACCTCCAGGCCTGGCTCTAGAGGGGGGCCCCGGTGACCCGCGTCCGGGCAAGGGAAACCTGAATCCATTTATTGTACTCGTCATAGGGGTTTTTGGAGCCGTGCTTTGTCTGGTCCCTCACCTAGGACCTGTTTGCCATGGGTGACCCTGCCAGGGGCATAAAGCCCCAGACAACTTACCTCATTAGGATCATTGGGACACACAAACCCTTCCACCACAATAAGGTGACGGCTCAAGCAGGGTGCTTAATTTATGTTGAAATAAAAAGCAAATTCTCTGTGGGGCCCCAGGGGATCCCCCTATACCCCCCGAACAATGTTTCTTTTTTTATTTTTATCTATTTATTTATTTTTTGGGTCACCTTTTTCATGCCTTTGGTGTTTGCATGTCTGGTTTCTGCATCCCTCCCAACGCAGCTTTTTTGTCACGTGGGCCAGTCAGCCAATCAATGTATTTGTTCTTTTCTTTTTTTTTTTGGCGTGCCCTAATGGTCACATGGGTTACGCGTCCAATCGGGTGCGTTTATACTCTTAATGAGGAAGCGGAGCGCTGTAGCCTGGCTGCAGCAGCCTTGCTAAGTGGTGTGGCTCCGTATAGCCGGCCCAAAATTAAATTTTAAATACAACAGCCTATTATATAGACAAGACCACAGCGATATCGAGGCACTTTTAATTTCACGATTTCTGTGTATGTTTGTACAGTGGGTACGGAAAGCATTCAGACCCCTTAAATATTTCACTCTGTTGCATTGCAGCCATTTGCTGAAATCATTTTTCATTTTTTTCCACATTTACACACAGCACCCCATATAGACAGAAACAATTTAATTGTTGAAATCTTTGCAGATTTATTAAAAAAGAACAACTGAAATATCGCACAGCCATAGGTATTCAGACCTTTTCTGTGACACTCATATATTTAACTCGGGTCCCGTCCATTTCTTCTGATAATCTTTGAGATGGTTCCACACCTTCATTGGAGTCCAGCTGTGTTTCATTATACTGATTGGACTTGATTAGGAAAGCCACACACCTGTCTATATAAGACCTTACAGCTCACAGTACATGTTGGAGCAAATGAGAATCATGAGGTCAAAGGAACTGCCTGAAGAGCTCACAGACAGAATTGTGGCAAGGCATAGATCTGGCCATGGTTACAAAAAAATGTCTGCTGCACTTAAGCTTCCGAAGAGCACAGTAGCCTCCATAATCCTGAAGTGGAAGACGTTTGGGACGATCAGAACTCTTCCTAGAGCTGGCCATCCAGCCAAACTGAGCAATCGGGGGAGAAGAGCCTTGGTGAGAGAGGTGAAGGAGAACTCAAAGATCACTGTGGCTGAGTTCCAGAAATGCAGTCGGGAGATGGGAGAAAGTTCTAGAAAGTCAACCATCACTGCAGCCCTCCACCAGTCGGGGCTTTATGGCAGCGTGGCTCGACGGAAGCCTCTCCTCAGTGCAAGACACATGAAAGCCCGCATGGAGTTTGCTAAAAAAACACCTGAAGGACTCCAAGATGGTGAGAAATAAGATTATCTGATCTGATGAGACCAAGATACAAATTGTTGGCCTTAATTCTAAGTGGCATGTGTGGAGAAAACCAGGGCTCATCACCTGTCCAATACAGTGCCAACAGTGAAGCATGGTGGTGGCAGCATCATGCTGTGGGCCAAAGCCCTGACTTAAACGCAATTAAGCATCTCTGGAGAGACCTGAAAATGGCTATTCACCCAACGTTCACCAACCAACCTGACAGAATTGGAGAGGATATGCAAGGAGGAATGGCATAGGATCCCCAAATTTAGATGTGAAAAACTTGTTGCATCATTCCCAAAAAGACTCATGGCTGCATTAGCTCAAAAGGGCATTTCTACTAAATACTGAGCAAAGGGTCTGAATACTTTTGGCTGTGTGATTTGGCTGTGTGATATTTCAGTTTTTTTATTTCAGTCAACAATTCCGTTTTTTTCTGTCAATATGGGGTGGTGTGTAAAAACTAGTCGCATGCATTGCGCTGGTATGATTTTGCCCCTTTCCTCCACACAAGGAGTCTTCAAATATTGAAGGTTCCGTGGGCTTCTTTTGTGGACCTTGAGTTTCAGTTCTTTCCATAGATTTTCGATTAGATTCAAGTGAGGTGATTGGCTGGGCCATTCTAGCAGCTTTATTTTTTTCTTTGAAACCAATTCAGAGTTTCCTTGGCAGTATGTTTTGGATCATTATCTTGCTGAAATGTCCACCCTCGTTTCATTTTCATCATCCTCGTAGATTGCAGCAGCTTTTTGTCAAGAATGTTTTGGTACATTTGCCCATTCATCCTTCCTTGAGGCAAAGTTACGGTGGTATGATTGGCTTTCCACTTACGTATTATGGCCCCAACCGTGCTCACTGTTCAGAAGCTTAGACATGCGCCTGTAACCAATGCCATCGTTATGTTTTGCAACAATTAGTTTTTGGTGGTCTTAAGACAGCTCTCTGCTCTTACCATTCATGAGATGTCTTGATTCACACCTTGGTAATTGTCAGCCATCTGCTAAGACAGAACCAGCTGATATTCATTTGCACTGACAAGGGGCTGAAATTTTAGGTGTTGTCTTGGCTTTCCATGACTTTTTGCACCTCCCTTTCTTCATATGTTCAATGTTTTTCCCTGTATCATTTCACATTTTTACACACAACAATTTCTGAGGTTATTTGTTCTACTTTCTTTATATGTATGGATTACTTGGATTGTTCCCAACATATTGTGACATTTTCAGGTCAATAACACCTTTGGAAGTATATTTAGTGAGAAAAATGGTGATGTTAAATACTTATCTCAGCCGCTGTATATATGTGTGTCTGTATATATATGTATATATGTGTGTGTGTATATATACATATATATATATATATATATATATATATATATATATATAAGATATTTAATGTTCAAACTGATAAACTTGATTGTTTTTAGCAAATAATCATTAACTTAGAATTTTATGGCTGCAATACGTTCCTAAAAAGCTGGGACAGATGGGAAAAAAGACTGAGAAAGTTGAGAAATGCTCATCAAACACCTGTTTGGAACATCCCACAGGTGAACAGGCTAATTCGGAACAGGTGGGTGCCATGATTGGGTATAAAAGGAGCTTCCCTGAATTGCTCAGTCATTCACATGCAAAGATGGGATGAGGTTCACCTCTTTGTGAACAAGTGCGTAAGAAAATAGTCCAACAGTTTAAGGACAATGTTCCTCAACGTACAATTGCAAGGAATTTACAGATTTCATCATCTACGGTCTATAATATCATCAAAAGGTTCAGAGAATCTGGAGAAATCACTGCATGTAAAAGCGGCAAGGCCGAAAACCAACATTGAAAGCCCTTGACCTTTGATCCCTCAGGCGGCACTGCATCAAAAACCGACATCAATGTGTAAAGGATATCACCACATGGGCTCAGGAACACTTCAGAAAACCAATGTCAGTAAATACAGTTCGGCGCTACATCCGTATGTGCAACTTAAAACTCTACTATGCAAATCAAAAGCCATTTATCAACAACACCCAGAAACGCCGCCGGCTTCTCTGGGCCCGAACTCATCTAAGATGGACTGATGTAAAGTGGAAAGGTGTCCTGTTTTTGGAAATTGTGGACGTCATGTCCTCTGGGCCAAAGCGGAAAAAAACATCTGGACTGTTATGGACGCAAAGTTCAAAAGCCAGCATCTGTGATGGTATGGGGCTGTGTTAGTGCCAATGGCATGGGTAACTTACACATCTGTGAAGGCACCATTAATTCTGAAAGGTACATACAGCGTCTTTTTCATGGACGCCCCTGCTTATTTCAGCAAGACAATGCCAAACCACATTCTGCACGTGTTACAACAGTGTGGCTTTGTAGTAAAAGAGTGCGGGTACGAGACTGGCCTGCCTGCAGTCCAGACCTGTCTCCCATTGAAAATGTATGGCGCATTATGAAGCGTAAAATACAACAACGGAGACCCGGGACTGTTGAACAGCTGAAGCTGTACATCCAGCAAGAATGGGAAAGAATTCCACTTACAAAGCTTCAACAATTAGTGTCCTCAGTTCCCAAACGTTTACTGAATGTTGTTAATAGAAAAGGTGACGTAACATAGTGGTAAACATGACCCTGTCCCAGCTTTTTTAGGATGTGTTGCAGCCACAAAATTCTAAGTTCATGATTATTTGCATATATATATGTATATATATATATATATATCATCAGCCATTATCTATCCACTGCAGGATGATGAAAGGCCTCTTCTTCACGTTTCCAACTACTACGACATTTTGCAATTTGTTGCCAGTGGATTCCAGTGTGTTTAATGATTTCATCTATCCATCTACTTTTACTTCTTTGCCGTGGTCGCTTTGTGTCCAGTGGTATCCAATTGATATTTTCTGTGGTCCACGTTTTGTCAGCTCTTCGGGCAACGTTGCCAGCCCATTTCCATTTAAGGTTTTTATTTTTTGAATGATGCCGGTAACTCGCGACTGCTGTATTATCCAACTGCATCTTTTCTTGTCCCGAATGCTTATTTTCAACATTTGGCGTTCCATGTTCCTTCGGGTTACATGTAGTCTTTGTATAACTTTGGCATTCGTAGTCCCAAGTTTCACTACCGTAAGTGAGGACTGGTAAAATACATTGATCGAAAACTTTTCTTTTCAAGCAAATGGGAAGATTGTTCTTGAATATAACACTAAGCCTTCCATAAGCCAGCCAGGCAAGCTTTAAGCGGCGTTAAACTTCAGTGTTTATATTTCCATCCATTGTTACAAGTTGGCCTAAATAGATGTAGTTGTCCACGGCGTCTAGGACAGTCCTCCATTTTGATACCTTTTTGGGGACAGTAACAATTGAACATGACTTTTCTTTTGCTTTTGTTCATTTTCAGACCTGAGCGACGGCTTTCTAACTCTACTTCCTGAATACGACACTATAGTTGTTCAGCATCGTAGGAGAATCAAATCTGCAAAACGGAGATGGCTCAAATAAGCGCTGTTAATTTTTAGTCCTTCTCATTCCCAATTGAGCTTTTTAAATATTTCCTCAAGGCAAGCTGTAAATAGCTTCGGAGACAGTGTGTCGCCTTGCCGGACCTCTTTTCCTGGAGTTATTCGCATTCTTTCATCATCAATTCGTATTGAACCTGAAGAATCGTATATTGATTGTAGAATGTTGATATAGCTCGGCCCTATCCCTTGATTTACTAGCGCCTGCAGTATCGAAGTGGTAAGTCAAACGCTTTTTCATAGTGGATGAAGGCTACACACAGAGGCATTTCGTATTCGTGTTGTTCGATTATTTGTTGAACTGTCTATATGTGGTCCACAGTATTAAAACCGCTACGAAACCCCGCTTGAGTTTGATTCCAATTTGTTTGTCCACTAGCTTTGCAAAGACTATAAATCGTTGAGAGCAGGCTTATTGGGCGAACATTTCTTAGTTCCATTTTATCGCCTGATTTATGAAGCAAAAGGATTTCTACCTCTTTCCATGATGCCAGTGTTACTTGCAAGTCCAAGCAGCGTTGAAATAGTTTTACAAGGATCTTATTAAGTTCGTTCCCTCCTGCTTTAAGCATTTCAACAGAAATTTCATCCAGACCACAAGCTTTTCCGGCCTTAAGTGAACTGATAGCATTTTCAACCTCTTCATTCAGGATACATGGAACTGGGTCTGCTTCTAGCTTTCCAGTGATCATTTGGTGAAGGTCACTGTATGTTTGTATAAAATTCTTTAACTCGTTGTACGATTTCTTGGCGGCTGTGACTTATCGTTCCATCTTCCATTTTCAAACCAAAAATTATTTTCTTGTGGCGAATTAATGCACGTTTTACGTTTTTTATTCCGTATCCAGTTTCAAGCATTTTATGAACAAGCCGAACGTTTTAAGTTCTCAATTCTTCTTATTTTTCCGAATCGTTTTGCACAATTCAACATATAAATTTTTTTTGATAATGCTGCCCCTTTTCTTCATTTCTCGTTGCTTTTTCATTAAGTCGAGAGTAGCTTTAGATATTCTGGATGTTGTCGTCTTTCTCGTTGATGGCGCTACTTTGTGTGCAGTTTGACCAATCCCGTTTACAATTTCGTCATTGTGTGTTGTCAGATCTGTCTTCCAGTGTTAGAAGAGCTTTAAAGCAATTAGCCAAACATATTTGAAACTGGTCACTTCTTTCTTGAATTGAGTTTAATTTGGTAAGCTTACTCTTTAGAAGTTTCTTTCGTTCAAGTTGGCAGTTGATTTGCACTTTGACCCAAACCAATCTGTGCTCAGTTCCAATGTCAAATTTGTTTAGGGTGGTGCAATCCGTAAATACCCCTTTGTTGTTGGACAGGAAGTAATCTCTGATGCTCGTGTTACCTTTGGGGCTTATCCATGTCCACTTTCGGTTCCTTCTTCTTCTTCTTTTCCTTTCGGCTTGTCCCTTGAGGGGTCGCCACAGCGGGTCATCCTTTTCCATGTAACCCTATCTCCTGCATCCTCCTCTCGAACACCAACTGCCATCATGTCTTCCCTCACGACATCCATCAACCTTCTCTTTGGTCTTCCTCTAGCTCTCTTGCCTGGCAGCTCCATCCTCATCATCCTTCTAACAATATACTCACTATTTCTTCTCTGGACGTGTCCAAACCATCGAAGTCTGCTCTCTCTAACTTTGTCTCCAAAACATCGAACCTTGGCTGTCCCTCTGATGAGCTCATTTCTAATTTTATCCAACCTGGTCACTCCGAGAGCGAACCTCAACATCTTCATTTCCGCCACCTCCAACTCTGCTTCCTGTTGTCTCTTCAGTGCCACTTTCTCTAATCCGTACATCATGGCTGGCCTCACCACTGTTTTATAAATTTTGCCCTTCATCCTCGCAGAGACTCTTCTGTCACATAACACACCTGACACCTTCCTCCACCCGTTCCAACCTGTTTGGACCCGTTTCTTCACTTCCTGACCACACTCACCATTGCTGTGGACGGTTGACCCCAAGTATTTAAAGTCCTCCACCCTTGCTATCTCTTCTCCCTGTAGCCTCACTCTTCCCCCACCACCCCTCTCATTCATGCACATATATTCTGTTTTACTTCGGCTAATCTTCATTCCTCTTCTTTCCAGTGCATGCCTCCATCTTTCTAACTGTTCCTCCAGCATTTCCCTGCTTTCAGTTTCCACTTTCGGTTCCATTTCTTGTTAAAGAATGAATTGATAAAGTACAAGCCTTCTTGTTCAGCAAATTCTATTAAGCGTTCTCCTCTTTTGTCTCTTGATCCTATTCCGTAGGATCCAATTGATTTCTCGCCAGAGTTAAAGCCAATCCTGGCATTAAAAGTCACCCATGTCTAGTCGAAATTGGCCTTAATGATTTCATCTATCCGAAATTTGTGCTTCGATTGACTCGGAAACACTTTTGATGCTGGTAACGTAATTGCCGATACTTTTAATAATAATGAAACCAACTCCACCATTGCGTCTGCTTTGTGATCCTCTGTAATACAGAAGATGGCCCTTATCAAGAGTCAGCATAGCTTCATCTTTCCGACGTATTTCACCAAGTCCAATTATATCCCATTTGATGGCTTCTAGCTCATGTCGTCGCTCTTCTAATCGAGAATTGTCCTTTAGCGTTCGCACGTTGAGCGTTCCATAAGTAAGATTTCATGCGTTATGTCTTTTTTGCTTCTCTCTTGCTACTTCTAAAGATTGTCCTTTGGTTTGACTTAAATGTTTGTAGGAGTAACCGTATTCTGGTCTAGCATAGCCAAGTCCGTTGTCCGTAAGCAGCCATAATTAACCCGGTGATTCTTAGCACCCTCTGTCGCCAAGCTTGTCTGCCCGCTGCCGCAGGTAGAGGCTCGTTGGCCTCCGGGGCACGAGGGCCGTGTTTTTTGTTGTACTGCCATGAAGAAGGAATAGGCCCTAATCTGCCACGGTGGCCCAGTGCGTGTTGGCAGATTGCCCAAATTTAGTCCCGTAGGTTTACCTACAGTTAAGCCCCTAAGTGACAACAACGCGTTGGGATATATATATACATCCATCCATCCATTTTCTGAGCCGCTTCTCCTCATTAGGGTCGCGGGTGTGCTGGAGCCTATCCCACCTATCATCGGGCAGGAGGCGGGATACATCCTGAACTGGTTGCCAGCCAATCGCAGGGCACATATAAACAAACAACCATTTGCACTCACATTCACACCTACGGGCAATTTAGAGTTGTCAATTAACTTACCATACATGTTTTTGGGATGTGGGAGGAAATCGGAGTGCCCGGAGAAAACCCACGCAGGCACGGGGAGAACATGCAAACTCCACACAGGCGGGGCTGGGGATTGAACCCCAGTCCTCAGAACTGTGAGGCAGACGTTCTAACCAGTCGTCCATCGTGCCGATATATACATATATATTAGTAAGCCACTGTAGCATTATGCATGGGTTATGCACACCATTTATTTCATTGATTAGTTCATGTATCACTAAAAGGAGCCCACATACCACTAGTGGTACTTGTATGACACTTTTGGAGCCACTGTCCAATACCACTTATGCTTTTGAGCCTCACGGCAGGTGTTGGGGTCTATCCTACCTGGCTGAGGGCAAAGTGCACCCTGGACTGATTACCAGTCAGTCACATTGAGAGGTAACTGATAGACTGTTCAGCTACACATCCGTTGCACCGAAGTCAGCTCTGTGAACCACAACCCTACTTATGGCCCAACCAGATTTTTCAGTTCTGTTCAGCTTTTGCCACCATAATATTAAGAACATTATTTGTTTTGTGTGTTCAGGCAAACACAGAAGCATTGGGAGCAGTTCGTCCAGACAGAGAACCAACACCTCGTGAGCCCTGAGGCTCTGGACCTGCTGGAGAAACTCCTGCGCTATGACCACCAGCAAAGACTAACAGCATTGGAGGCCATGAAGCACCCATATTTTTGTTAGTGGTAGCTTGTAGAGGTCAATTAGATGATGTGGTAACGTGCAATAAAAATCAGATTTTAATAAATTAGAAATATATAAATATACTGTATGCAGTTATAGTAAAATCATTGCTTGTTAACTTCCAACATTGCCGCCTTTCAGTGAACATACAGTGCTGCTTGAAAGTTTGTGAACCCTCCTGCCATGGTCACTCTTTATAAAAAGAAAAAAAAATAGAACTAACTAGCACGGTCCATAAAGACATGGATGAGAGACTTTGGTGTGGATGAAGTTGACTGGCCAGTACAGAGTCTTGACCTTAACCCAAAGAACACCTTTGAGATAAATTAGAGCGGAGGCTGAGAGCCAGGACTTCTCGTCCAACATCAGTGTGTGACATCACAAATGCACTTCTGGAAGAATGGTCAAAAATTCCCATAAACACACTCCTAAACAGCCTTCCCTGAAGAGTTGCTGTGATAGCTGCAAAGGGTGGACCGATGTCATATTGAACCCTCTGGAATGGGATGTCACTTTAGTCTATATGTCAAAGCAGGTGATCGAATACTTTTGGCAGTCTAGTGTACAAAGGCAAAAGTATGCGAACCCTTCTATTAGTAGCTTGTGGCGCCTCCTTATGCAACCATTACTTCAACCAGACAATAGTAACCTCTATAACCAATCTCTCACATCTGCTTATGGGAATTTTTGCCCACTAGTTCTTGCAAAACTCAGCCAGTTGAGAGAGGTTGGAGTGACATCTGGTATGTACCAACTTCAATTCTCGCCACAAAATTTCAATTGGATTAAGGTGTCCAGACTTGGACTGTGCCACTTCACAATACAAATCCTTTCTCTGATGCCATTCCTTTGTTCTTTTGCTGCAGTGCTTTGGATGTCTTGTTCCTTAATCTATTTCCATCCCAACTTGAACTCCCTGAATGAGGACAGGAGATTTTGGTCAAGAATTTCTTTATCCGCCTGAAAATTCATTCACCTAAGATACGATGGAGACATCCAGGTCCAGAAGTGGTAAAGCCCCCCTGGACCTTCACATTTCCACCACCATGCTTCACCATTGGGAGGAGGTTCTTTACCTAATATGCTATGTTGGCTTTTCTCCAAACCTGGTGGTTTTAATTGTGACCAAATAATTATATTTTTGACCCGTCTGTCCAGAGAAAGGACTTCCAAAAGGTCTCTGGCTTGTCCAAGTACTCAGTGGCAAAGTTGAAAAGGGCATTATTATTATTATTATATCTTATTTTAGAGCCGATGCTCCCTTCCAGAAACCCTCCCATGTCACGGCTATTGTTTTCGTCTAATGATAGACGCATGCACATTTCTCCCAGATGCTACCACAGAGTTCTGCAACTCTCTGGAGCTGATGTGTGGCTCCGCTTTTACTTATTTATTGTGGGTGATACTTTTGATGGGCATCCAATTTTGCCAGAGTTGCTGTCATGTTGAAGACTGTCCATTTGTAGATTATTTGTTTTACAGTGGATAGATGGAGCTGGAATCTTTGGAGTATGGTCTGACAGCTCTCCCCAGATTTATGTCCTCGGCTATCTTCTTTGCTCTCGGTTTTGTTGATTTGTATTGCCACAGTTGGTTTGGTTGCATTTATCGCTCGATTAAATAGTGCAGGCCAATCCCTTTCCCAAGGAAGTCTTTTATTTTTTTGGTCTGCTTAAATGAGTTAATAAGTGCCGAAATGTTAAGCATGTGTTATCTGCTTGATTTCACCGATGCAGCTGGGGGTTCACTTAGTTTTGCACATACACTGATTCCCTGTTTCTTGAAATTTTTGGGCTACTTAAACAAGTCCCACTAAACACACACACACACACACAATTGTTAAACATATATCTGACAATTCATACATAGAAACTGGTGATGATAAAATAACACAATCATGCTAAAACATCAGAAACAACTGCACCGCTTTACGGGATTACATACTTGAAAGCAGCACTGTATGTGACTCTAAATGGTGTCAGGTTAAATTGAACTGAAGTGACTGTGGGTTTTTTGTTTTTTTTCTTAGACCCTGTGGTGAAACTGTCCAATACTAATGTGAATACAGTCAGCACAAAGGCAGTAGGCACCTCCATTGCATCGTGATAGACAGCAGACAGGTAAATGGACTGCGTCAACATATAGTTGTGGAATAAATGTACCTGTCCTCTTTAAGTATCTCACAAAGATACATTGGGTTAATAGCTGTCTGTCTCCACCCAAAGTATTTTTGTGTGAAAAATTCAGGTCATGGTTTTACAAACCCCCAATTGCAATGAAGTTGGGACGTTGTGGAAAATGTAAATAAGAGAATACAATGATTTTACAAATCATTTTCAACCTATATTTAATTAAATACATAACAAATACAGGCGGCACGGTGGACGACTGGTTAGACCGTCTGCCTCACAGTTCTGAGGACCGGGGTTCAATCCCCGGCCCCGCCTGTGTGGAGTTTGCATGTTCTCCACGTGCCTGCGTGGGTTTTCTCCGGGCACACCAGTTTCCTCCTACATCCCAAAAACATGCATGGTTGGTTAATTGACAACTCTAAATTGCCCGTAAGTGTGAATGTGAGTGCAAATGGTTGTTTGTTTCTATGTGCCCTGCGATTGGCTGGCGACCAGTTCAGGGTGTACCCCGCCTCCTGCCCGAAGATAACTGGGATAGGCTCCAGCACTCCCGTGACCCTTGTGAGGATAACGGCTCAGAAAATGGATGGATGAATAACAAATACAAGATTTAATATTCAAACTGGTGAACATTGTTTTTATTTTGCAAATATTCTCTCATTTTGAATTTGATGCCTCCAGCTAATTCCAGAAAAGATGGGGCAGGGCCAACAAAAGACTGGGAAAGTTGACAAATGCTAAAAACAAACAACAACAAAAAGTGTTTGGAGCATGAGGGGTGTCTGGCTCTCCTGGGGGTGGGGTGGGTGGGGTGGGGGTATTATTACGTCCCTGCGGCCCCCACTGGGTGGCCAGTTGTCGGGGCGCCTCGGTGGAGCCGGCGGATTGCCCTGGGTTCCTCGGTGTGGGACGTGACCCATCCACCGGGATACTCTCTGTTGTGCTCAGAACTACTTCGTCTAGCTCCTTCCAGAATTTCTCTTTCACCTCTAGGTCACATCCTACCTGTGGGGCATAGCCACTAATCACATTCCACATAACACCCTCAATTTCAAGTTTCAGCCTCATCACTCAATCTGATACACTTTTCACCTCCAAGACATTATGAGCCAACTCTTCTTTTAAAATAGCCCCGACTCCATTTCTCTTCCCATCCACACCATGGTAAAATAATTTAAACCCTGCCCCTAAACTTCTAGCCTTACTGCCTTTCCACCTGGTCCCCTGGACACACAATATATCAACCTTTCTCCTAATCACCATGTCAACCAACTCCCGAGATTTGCCTGTCATAGTCCCAACATTCAAAGTCCCCACATTCAGTTCTAGGCTCTGTGTTTTCCTCTTCTCTTTCTGCCGAAGAACCCGCTTTCCACCTCCTCTTCTTCTTGGACTTCGACCCACAGTAGCTGAATTTCCACCGGCGCCCTGCAGGTTGACGGCGCCAGTGGCGGACGTTGTTCAAAACTGCTGAAAGGATTGTCGGTACCCCCCTACCCACCATTGAGGACTTGCACGCTGCCAGAACTAAGATAAGGGCGTGCAAAATCCTCTCGGACGCTCCACATCCCGGTCACCAGCTCTTCCAGCTCCTTCCCTCAGGGAGGCGCTATCAAACAATGTAAACTAAAACTAGCAGACATTCCAACAGCTTCGTCCCTCCCCCTCTAATCAACTTCTTAAACACCTTACCAACAATTTCATTGCAACATGCTGGCAATTTTTTTGTCTTGAGTTTGTTGTCACATTTCTGTCTGGCCAATTATATATTACTCGTGCACTCACTCTCGTAGTCTTGCCACACTGCACTATTTGCATATCTGTTGTTGACCAATACTGGCCACTCATGTGCCTGAGTATCATCTGCACCATTTGCACAATCGACATTGTGCCAGATTATCACACTACTAGTCACTTTGAACTGCATACATTTCTTGAAGTCTCGGCGCCCTTTGCACAACGGTCATTGCACCGGACTATTGCGATATTAGTCATTCAAACTGCTCTCATTGCTAGAGAACTCTGCATCTTTTTGCACAATTGTCAAAAAAGAAATAATAATTGTACCGGCATGACCAGATTATAGCAACCTTTTATTGCTCAGTGACTGTTTTTCTCAGTGACTTTATTTCTCAAAAGTATTCTGTCAATTGAGTGTCTGTTGTCGTACTAGAGGGGCTCCAATTACCGGAGACAAATTCCTTGTGTGTTTTTGACATACTTGGTGAAATAAAGATGATTCTGATTTCTTTGTATGTATGGATTACTTGGGTTGTTCCCAACGTGGTGAAATTTTCATGTCAATAGCACCTTTGGAAATATATTGGAGAAAATTGGTGACGTGTTAAATACTTATTTCAGCCGCTGTAGGTTGAAAAGGATTTGCAAATCATTGTGTATGTTTTTATTTACATTTTACACAATGTCCCAACTTCATTGGAATTGGCGTTTGTACTTGTGGTTTTGTATGTGTGTTATTGTCAAAGCGTTGACTGAACTAAAATTCAGAACTCTGACCCAGCAACATTCAGTTATACATCGATAATTATTTAGTTTAGTGTTTTTGTTCTTCCCCTCTATAGGAAGAACGTGATCTCTGCCTCCATGTCACCAGCCATACTGGAGCAAGATGTCAATTTTTCAGTACTCACTGCAACTCCAGATCCATGGAATGTTTGCTGCTTGGATTTGCATTATCCGAGGCCAAGCCTTCATGAAGTCTCCAACTCCAACCTGTTGTACAGTTTGAGCAAAAGACTGTTCGATTAGGATGTAGCCAGTATTGTGCAGTAAGCCTTCGCTTGTCATCTGCTGTGACCAGAGATCTAGTTCCAATATTAGCCCTGAGTGGTATAAAAGCTCTTTTTGTGATAAAGAGAATATATTGAAAGAGAATAAAGCCTTTTTGGTAAACATTTGTGTTGGGATAGTCACTTCATCTTCTTAATGAGCTCGTGAATTTACTGTTTGGGAAACATCCATCCATCCATCCGTGGATTTCCCATACAGCTTATCCTCACTAGGGTTGCGGGCGTGCTGGCGTATAACTCAGCTGACTCTGGGCGAGAGGCAGGGTACATAAACCCTGAACTGGTCGCCAGCCAATCAAAGGGCACACATAGACAAACAACCATGCAAACTCACATTCACACCTCAGGGCAATTTAGAGTGCTCAATCAACCTACCATGCATTTCTTTGGGATGTGGGAGGAAACCGGAGGACGGGGAGAACATGCAAACTCCACACAGACGAGGCCGGACTTGAGCCCGGGTCCTCAGAACTGTGAGGCAGATGTGCTAACCAGTCAGTCACTGTGCCGCACTGTTCGGGAACGAATGTTTAGTTTAAAAAAAAAAAAAAAAAAACACAAGCTAGTTCACAAATCTTTAAGGAACCATACTTTCAAGACTGCCAAGTGGCTGCAGACGTATGGTGTAAACAAAACATTTATGCAGGACAATTTATTGCCAGGTGAGTTACAATTAACAAGCACCAGGCTTTCCTCAAGTCACATGACTGACACATTAATGCCTATAGACAATTTAAGCAGGTGTTTTAACATTTCAACCTTTTCCAGTAATAAAAGTTTCTGTCTCTTTAATCCTTTATTGTAATGCCCTGATGCATGCCATGTTTAATTTTATTTCTAGACTGCCATGGAGTAATGAAAAGTAGTTACAGGTTGGACTTTGGACACCTGTTTGAGTCTAAGATGAATGATTGTTGAAGGAGCTGGAGTGAACCCATGCAAAGCTCAAGGCGTAGATGTAAACATTACATAAAAGGGCCCAAGTTTTCAAATCTGGCTGGGATGTAAGTGTTGACTATGTTTTTTAAAGAAAAAATACAACACCAGCGTGTTCATTTAGGGGTTAAAAAAATAGGCCAGAGAAATTCTTTTTATTTTTTAATAAATAAATTGTAAATTCAAGTTCATGTTCTCCAGTGAGTTGGTGAGACTGGAGGTCGATTTTTTTCCCCTTTTTCTTTTCTTTGGGTGGGGAGGCACAATGTCAAATCTGTTTGCCAAACACATGGAAGTTAAATGGCTGGTTTACTGTCGAGCAGGCCTGACCGATACCATCCCCAACCTGTTTGTAGTGTCCTGGTTTACTTGCCAGACTGTCCAGGGATTGTTTGAATCAAAATGAATTGACCAGACAGTTATATGAAATGTAGTGTCAGTAACAGTAGAAAGCAGTGGAAAACATATGACAAGCTCGAGCAGATATCCACCAAAGGCACGAAAAACAATAGCCCCCTTCTCACTCAGCCAGTAATGACGGATCAATAGCTGCTGATTAAAAAACAAAAAAACACTACTGTGAAAGTGCTGGTTTGAGATCATGGTGTTTTGCTAAAAGGTAGCTGAGCGCATGGATGCACTGCTTGTGTCTCAAGTGTTAAGATAGCAGTGGGATCGTTCCTGTCCATCTTGTTGGGTACTGGTAGAGCTGCCAGAGATTTGGGGCCCCAATGAAAAAATTATCACTTCTGTGTCATGATTGAAAATCACGTCCCTGTCAGACATGGGCTCTTTGAATAATCAATACTCCCAGCCACCCCTGGTTGCGTAACATAGCAAATTGAGTTCTGTATTATCTATTGCACTGAACCCCAGTCTACAGTTGTGAAGTGTAATTTAGTTGAACATTTTTTTGCCACAAATCTATAATCCTACAATTTATTTTATGCACCATAACAAAGTGTCTTTTTATTATTATTATTTTATAGACCCCAAAGTCTATAATTTTTCTCTTTACTCCAGTTTGGACACATCAAAATGATTTGGAATAAATAATTGTTTGAAATGAATTCTCAAATAGTGTGGTGTAATAAAGACAAGAACTTATTAAAATGGGCATTAAAAAAGCTTGGGGTCCATCTGCTGACAGAAGAGGCTGCACCCTGCACAGTACTAACATATGCATTCCTTTCAAAATGTGTTTGTACAACCCTTTAACGGCATTTTCCTTTCCTTGTTGTTGATCTCACTGTGTAAAAACGGCACCATGCCTCTCACCTACAGTTTTCTTAGAAGGTTGAACTTTGAGCTTGATGTTGTGTTGTTGTGTAGCTAGGATCACATCACAGTAGCTTATTGATAAGAACACCAAAACCAACGCTGAGACAAAGTATCCTCTAAATAACACTGACACTATAAATCCTCCCCGAGGCCACTGGCACTTGATTTTATAAGATTCATGGCCTCCCAAGGATTTCAAAGTGATGTCCATTTAGATTACAAAGATGCTCTGAGGCAAAATAAAAAAAAAAAAAAAAAAAATTCTGAAAAATAATGTTTAAAGCTAATGGCAGTAACATTCAGTTTGAGTCCTCAAAAACAATTGTATGAATACATGTGATTCTTTAAATCAATTTGCAGCAATTTGTCTTGTACAGGCATTGGTTTCAACAATAATTATTCTACATTTATATGTTGGTTATGGTATATATTGAGGTAACACCTTGGCAAGAGGGAGTGAAGGTGAGTGAGAGAGCTCTTGAAAGTACACTTGGCTGTGTGTAAAAGCCTTACAAACATGCATTAGACAAAAAGTGAGAATAAGCTACACGTGCTAGTGTGTACATCCCCTTTTTGTTTGTACTATTCAAGTTTGAAAAATAAATAAATAAAACATGCTCAGAGCATTTTTAATACTGGATCATGAAGTGCTATTCAGGCCACCGCACGAGGCCTCCGAGCGGCTTCAGGTGGTGCAACGAGGTTATGGAAGCAGTTGCTGCAACGTTAAATCGTCAACTTTGTTCACAGCGACGATGTGCTCCAGATGTTGAAGGTACCGATCCTGGTCTCGCATGAAATGCGGAACTCTGGCGTTGTGGATGACTGTCAAGTGCCGCAGCTTCTCCACATCTTCATAGGACACCTGCAGGGGTGAATGTTGTCAGTGCATACACCCAGGTTGAGACAAATTTCGCCATTTATTGGGCTTTGGTGGTTTTTTGCTTTGGCATGTGAGATGCACACAATTCATGAATTATGTGTACAGAGTTTTCAATAACCTTCATTGCGTATCTTGTCCTTGTAGTCTATTCAATTGAATATAGGTTGAAAAGGATTTGCAAGTCGTCGTATTGTGTTTTTATTTATGTTTTCCACAACTTCCCAACTTCATGGGAATTGGGGTTTGTACTTAAAATACAATGAAACAAAAATACAATTAACTAATATAATTAATAAATACCATGAACAAATCAATTTAGGGTGTATGTGTGTGCATGTTTAAAACGGTGCCCCTCTGACAAAACCCCAGCCCAGCCACCTGCAGTGTCCTTATTAGCTCCTATTCCCTCTGATGGTGAGAATGGGGTTATTCATATCATAAATAAAGCATTCAAAGATGTCAGGATGAGAATTATTGGATCTCTACATAAAATTCTAATGGATGACAAAAAAGCTACTACATTACAAATGGAGAAGTGGCAAAAATAATTTGATATCCATCCATCCATTTTCTTCACCGCTTCTCCTCACTAGGGTCACGGGCTGCTGGCGCCTATCCCAGCTATCTTCGGGCGAGAGGCGGAGTACACCCTGAACTGGTCACCATCCAATCGCAGGGCACAAACTATCATTCGTGCTCACAGTCACACCTACAGGCAATTTAGAGTCTCCAATTTATGCATGTTTTTGGATTGTGGGAGGAAACCAGAACGCCTGGAGAAAACCCACGCAGGCACGGGGAGAACATGCAAACTCCACACAGGCGGGGCCGGGGATTTGCAACCCGGTCAACAGAACTGTGAGGCGAATGTGCTAACCAGTCGTCCACCATGCCGGCAGAATTTGATATCAACATCAGTGAAATAGATTGGCTAAATATGTAAACAACTACCTGCTCTCGGATGTGGAAGGAATTTGCCTGGAAGAATCTTGTAAGGTTTTTTTATTACCGCAAAGTTAAAAAGCAAACAACTAAAAACACATCAAAAGATGTTGGCGTGATTGTGGGGAATTAAATGTAATTCATTCACATATATTTTGGAAATGTACAATTATGATTGGGTTTTGGAAGACTGTTGTTATAATGTGTCAAATATTGGGATATCCAATTTGTGCCACCCAACTTTCAGAATAATGTTATTCTTAAAGAGGACGAGCACTTGGTTAAAATAATGTTGGTGGCTGCAAAAAAAAAAAAAGAAGAAATTAGGCGAAGGAGACCATTCCATCAAAGGCCTCCAAGCTTTCAAATGGAGAAATTGACTCACAGACCTCGACACCAAGAACCACAGTTGAACATGTGGGGAAACATGACTATTTATACATATATATATAAAAGCGATTGCTAAGACGCAGGTTTTTGTTTACATTCGAACCATGTTTTTGTTTTGTTTTTAAATTTGTGTACAATTCTGTTAAAACTAGATAAATATGTAAGCGATTAAAAAAAAAAGGGAGGAGAAAGGCTCAGTTGTTCACAAGCAAAGATGGGGCGATATTCACCACTTTGTCAACAAATGCACAAGCAAATAGTCCAACACTTTAAGAACAACCTCTCTCAATGTACAATTGCAAGTAATTTAGGGATTTCATCATCAACGCTCCATATCATCATCAAACGATTCAGATAATTGGGAGAAATCTCTACTCATAAGCGGCAAGGCCAAAAACCAACGTTACATGCCTGTGACCTTTGATCCCTCAGGAGGCACTGCATTACAAACCGGAAATCATTGCGTAAAGGTTTTGCCACATGGGCTCAAGAACACTTCGGAAAACCATTGTCAGGTAAGAGTTTTGTCGCTGCATCTACAAATGCAAGTTAAAACTGCCACGCAAAGCGAAAGCCATATAGGCCTATCAACAACACCCAAAAACACTGAGCTCATCTGAGATGGACTGACACAAAGTGGAAAAGACGAGTCCACTTTTCAAATTTTGGGGGGAAATCATGGATGTCGTGTCCTCTAGGCAAAGAGGAAAAGGACCATCCAGATTTTTATCAGTGCAAAGTTCAAAACCTAGGATCTGTGATTGTATGGGTGTGTGTTAGTGCCCATGGCAAAGGTAACTTGAACATCTGTGAAGGCACCATCAATGCTGAAAGGTACATACAGGTTTTGGAGCAACATATGCTGCCATCCAAGCAATGTCTTTTTCAGAGACGTCCCTGCTTATTTCAGCAAGCCAAGCCACATTCTGCACGTTACAGCAGTGTGGCTTCGTAGTAAAGGAGTGCGGGTACTAGACTAGCCTGCCAGCAGTCCAGACCTGTCTCCCAATGAAAACGTATGGCGCATTATGAAGCAAAATATGACAACGGAGACCCCGGACTGTTGAACAACTGAAGCTGTACATCGAGCATGAACGCGAAGGAATTCCAACTACAAACCGTCAAAGATTAGTGTCCTCAGTTTCCAAACGCTGACTGCTGTTGAGTTGTGTTGTTGTTGTTGAGCATAGTTAAAAGGAAAGGTGATATAACGCAGTCGTAAACATCCCAGCTTTTTTGGAACGTGCTGCAGGCATCAAATTTAAAATGTGTAAATATTTGCCCCAAAAAAAAAAAACAAAGTATCAGTTTGATCATTAATATATTGTCTTTGTAGTGTATTCAATTGAATATAGGTTTGAAGCGATTTGTATTCAGTTTTTATTTACATTTGACCCAACATCCCAACTTTAATGGAATCGAGGTTTGTAATTCCCGAAGTATTTCCGTTATTGTTCGTAGTAATGGTTTTTGGTTCTGATTGCCCCTTGCCAGTTGGATGGTAACTTTGTGCTAGGGTTTTCAACAAAACACACTGAAGGATCCCACTAGAATACTGACCTTTAGCAACACGATTAGTTCTGTATTTTGCGTCCGTGTAGTATCTTAATATTTACAGTACATACGGGAGAAGTGGACGCAGATTTCCCAGCATGCCTAGCAGCATGTCGTACATACTGTAGTTGTGGTAATTACATGTCAATTGTAATGTTGGACATTTTTCTGTGTTTCCCCATAATAAGTGTGTGTTTTACTGACGTTGGTTTTCGTTTTTGTTGTGTTGTACCGTACGTAAGTGTAAGCTGTGCTCCGTATGACTCCTTGCACATTTTCATAGTGTAGCAAGTGCATAGCATGAGTTGCTGATGCTGGCGTCTTACTACAGTACTATGGAGTAAATGTGCGGTGTGGGGGCCACAGGGGGTCCAGACAAAGTGTTCAGGCACTGAACCCCCACACCCTCCCAATAATATTTGGGTGTGTAAAGGCTTGGTTGGAGCTGGGGGCGAGACAGTGTTGGGCAAGTTACCTGGAAAATGGAGTGAGCTAAACTCCAAGTTATTCTACATCTACTGAAGATTCCCTACACAAAAGAGAGACTAGACGAATGTTGCAAGCTAAGCTAGAATAAAATGACAAAAGTAAATTACATCAGAGCTTTAAAAAAAATAAAATAAAATAATAATAAAAAAAATATATATATATATATATAAAACATCTCAGTTCAAAATGTTTATTAAATGGTTCTCAACAAAACCATCAAAAAACATACTTGCGTAATAGTGGGTCTGTGTGTGTTAGCATTTATTTAGCATTTTCATGATCATTTAGGTGTAAATGAGTAAGACTCAGTAACTTTGTTCAAACCACACGAGGAAAATTGTAGCTGTTCCAAACAGTAACAGCTCACTAAAAAAAGCGTCCATAACAGTCCGGATGTTTGTTTCCGCTTTAGCCCGAAGGACACAACGTCCACAATTTCCAAAAACAATTTGAAATGTGGACTCGTCGGACCACAGCACACCTTTTCACTTTGAGTCAGACTATCTCAGATGAGCTCTGGCCCAGAGAAGCTGGTGGCGTTTTTGGGTGTTGTTGATATGCAGCTTTTGCTTTGCATGGTAGAGTTTTAACTTGCATTTGTAGATGTAGCGGCAAACTGTATTCAACTGTGATAAAAGCTTTCTGAAGTGTTCCTGAGCCCACATGGCAATGTCTTTTAAGGGATCGAAGGTCACAGGTATTCAGTGTTGGTTTTCGGCCTTGCCGCTTACATGCAATGATTTCTCCAGATTCTCTGAACCTTTTGATGATATTATGGACCGTAGATGATGAAATCCCTAAATTCCTCCCAATTCTACGTTGAGGAACATTGTCCTTGAACTGTTCAATTATTTTCTCACGCACTTGTTCACAAAGAGGTGAACCTCGCCTCATCTTTGCGTGTGAATGACTGAGCAATTCACCCACCTGTTCCCAATTAGCCTGTTCACCTGTGGGATGTTCCAAACAGGTGTTTGATGAGCATTCCTCAACTTTCTGTCTTTTTTGCCACCTGTCCCAGCTTTTTTGGAGCTGGGACAGGTGGCCATAAAATTCTAAGTTAACGATTATCAAGTTTATCAGTTTGAACATTAAATATCTTGTCTTTGTAGTGTATTAAATTCAATATAGGTTGAACATGATTTGCAAATCATTGTATTCTGTTTTTATTTATGTTTAACACAACGTCTCAACTTCATTGGAATTGGGGCTGTATATAGTGTACAAACTAAGTGAACAGGACGCTTTGTTTCTTCACCACAGCTAAAAATACCATGACAGTGTTGATGTATAAAAGTGACACAGACCTTTCCTAACGAAGTCAACATCTTGAAGTCAATGTTCCTTCGATGCCGAAGTATCCGCAGGATCCCGTCTAAATAAACTTGGTCTTTACTGAAGCAGCCTGCAAATTAACACACAGCATACAGGGTGCATAAAAATAAAGGCCTTAGAAATCAAGAACTTAATGATGGTCTCACTTAACATATACAGTATCTTATTCGCTACAGTGAGAAGTAACAAAGTACACTACAAACACTAGTAGATTTTTTTAAGGCATCTGTACTTGACTTGAGTATTTATTTTTCTTACGGCTTTACTTTTACTCCCTCCATTTAAAAACGGATATAAAACATCTGTACTTTCTATTCCTTACTTTGTGAAAATAGACTCAATGCTTTTTTCAGTCTACGCGGCTAATGATACGATGTAACAAAAAGACGTAACTAGAGCGAGGTAAAGTTTAACTCCGTTGAGATCTTGATTGACGGAGATTTTAGAGGCTTAAGGCGGAAAAAAGATAAGATGTAGTATTTTTCACCCATGACTTATTTAAGACAATTGTTTAATGTTATCGGCTACAAGAATGATTCGAGTCGAATGCTTTGTCTTGTGCCAGCCTAAAAATCACCAACTTCTCTCTGTTTAAGATGAGAGAAAACAGACCAATAAAGTGTTTTTATTATTATTTTTTTTTATAAATAGCAAATGGAACATTTTTTTCTTCGTCAGTTCACATTAGCAAAGCTATTTTTGAGCTAGTTTTGATCGCGTGTCCAGTGATTTTTTTCTTCTTCTTCAGTATGAGCATTATGTAAGTTAATAAAAGAGGGAAACCGTTTTTTTTTTTTTTTTTTTTTTTTTTGCAAGAAGGGTTTTCTTTGTTGTTGTTGTTGTGCAAAGTTATCAAAAAGGGTTCTGTTTATAATTGAGAGTAAAAATTACGTACACTTCAAAGTCCGAACCTTCACTTTTACTCTCTGGTAAAGGAGACTTTTATCGGTATGCGAGTACGATACTTTCGCCACCTCTGACTACAGCAGCGCTGTGTGTGTGCGTTTGCGCGTGCGCGCTCTCACCAGGTTGCGAAGTGTCCGTCTGTCCCCTTTTGGCACGCAGGCAGTATTCCCAGCGGACGTCCGGATGCTGAACAAAGCGAGCAACGTGACCGAAGAGCTGGCTGAAGCTCATGCTGCCGGCATGGAAAACCGTATAGTAGAGAAGAGCTGCGCGCCACAGGTATGGCTGCTTCCGTAGCAACACGCTGTGCAGGCTGGCCAGCCCCTCCTCAGTGGGGTTAGCAGGCTTGAGGCCAAACTGCTTCCTGCCCTCTGCCGTGGCCCATGGCTGAAAACTATTGTTGACCCCTCGCAGATAATGTGTGCCTGACGTGGAGCAAACATTTGGAACTGAAAGAGGTTACATTCTTGGTCTGCAATGCAAATACTGTAATAACTAGAATAGCACAGAGAGAAAACCTTTGCTAAGACCAAACAACAATGCCATTTAATTTCGCTGAGCAGAAAACAGCCAAGAATATCGCCCGTTGTTATCTTGTCGTCTATATTGTTCTACTAACACTGAACTGGAAAGACAAAACTTTTTGGTCGGAAAAATTCCAGTTTGCGTGTAAACAGTGTTTTAAGTAGGCTGTGTGGTTTCCATCCGACAATTTACAAAAATAATTTAGATTAAACCATATGAATTACTATTAAAGCTATAATATGGAGCTTTTTAGCTATGTATCTATCTACAACGGCTGAAATAAGTATTTAACACGTCACCGGTTTTCTCACCAAATATACTCTTCAAGAATAATTGATTTTCATAAGAGTCAACGTCTACTGAACCGAAAGGAAAACCATGACGACAAACCGTGGATTTTGTGAACCATTCCACCCCTAGACGAAGTAGTACCCATTTTTCAGCCAAGACAATTTGACAAATAGTTTTTTCACAAGTTCGAAGCCTCATTTATTCATTAGTTTCCCTTTACAGGGACTTTAACGGGTAGCTCTATAGTAGTGCTAAAATACAAGAAATTCACAATTAGCAACAAATAACAGGAGGGGGGGGGGGGGGAACAATGAAAATGACGGAAACCCGACATTTATTCAGATGTGAGCGTGTGTGAGCTCACCTATTTCGTGTCTCAGCATCCCCTCCAGCCAGTGCTGACGGGCTCCGGCCAGGTTGATGGTCAGAGTGGGACGACAGCTCTCCACCATCATGACTGCCTGAGATAGCAGCTCGTCAGAGAGACGCACCACAACCTAAAGACACATTTTTTGGGTTGGGTCAGCACGTGTTTACCATATAGGTGTGATTGAGAAAAATGTCAATTTATTATTATAAATCCATCCATCTTCGATACCACTTATCCTCATTTGGGTCACGGGTGGGAATATACTGTATATGATTATTTTTTAACATTATGAGAAGTATAAGAATTTTGAAGAGACATTTCCGTCAAATTCACTTCAAAAATGCATTGAATTTACCATATTAAGTAGCAAGCAGCATTTTTGTTAGAACTAGGACACAACAGTCAAATCTGACCGACTGTGCAAATTCTTACCGATGGTCACCGTCTGCCCAACGGCCGTGATAATGTGTCCCGACCACGTTACGCCGATCGCCGACGTAACGTGTCCGTACTTCTATGTCGCTACACGATGTAACGACTTCCACAAAGCTATCAGGTTGCGATATTAAACAAAGAAATATAATAATGAGCCGATCATAGAAGCGTTGAGTGACGGCTATTACGGCGTTTTAGTAGTCATTATTTATTACAGAAAACTATCGGCCCAATGGAGCTTTTGTGCTTCAAACATGCTGTTGGCAGCTTAACTTAGTTTTTGTTTTTTTTGGGAAGTGCAGGGCTCCCACGATTACAACAACCAAGCTACAGTCATTGTAATGGTGCAAAGGTGAATTCGATATTTAATAGTTTGTTTAAATGTGGTTTTATTATGTCGGTCGTCAAACAATAATTAAAAATATTATCCAATCACCACTTTTAAAAAATTCCCCAATCTTTTTTTTTTATTATTTTTTTTAGGTAATTAGAATACATACATGTTGGGAAACTGCAACTTAATGGCCATCAGTACCTGCACAAAATACCACAAAGTGTGCATAAGAACAGGTTTTATCATCAGCATTAACTGAGCATCTTCACTTGTTTTTATCTTGCTTCGTTGTGCTTATTTGATGTGGTACTTCAAAAACCAATTCCCCTTTTTGGAACATTTAGTCCACCCCGTTCATCTCCATGCCAAATGACTGGATTATTTCACTGTTACTGAACGAGTTGAGTTGTATCATTAAAGAAAATTCATCCACGTCAATACTTGAGTTAAATATGGACCTATCATCTAATGCCGGGGGGTGGGAAAAAATTTTCTTTCGGCAGCATCTTCCTTTTAAAAATCACCATAGGTGGCAGTTTCTGTCCATTACCATGGCAACCAAGCACAAGAGTAAAAGCCGATTTCTCTTGCCCCGTTGTGCGTATCGCTACCGTGTTGGTCCCCTTCTTCTCTACAGTGTGGTTCACCGGGATGTCGAAAGTGAGCGGCGCCTCGTCCATGTTGGCGATGTGGTTGGGCTGGATGTGTTTGTCGGCAATCTTTTTACTGCAGTAGAAGCGGAAGATGGCCAGCTTTCCCTTGTAATCCGCCAGAAGTTGCTGCGCCACGGTAGTCCTTGTCCGGATGGATAGATGGCACCGTTTTATAAAACGAAAGCACCGAGGCGGACCTCCTTGAAAATGCTCGATTTTAATTTCTTCTGCAAGCGTTATTGCCCTCAGTCGAATGGTGACTGTAGAGACGCTTCTCCTGGCTGTTCTTTGCTCATTAATCCATTGCTGGAGTTGGTCTTCCAACTCGGGCCACCTCGCCTCGATTCCGCGGAAACTCAGCTTCGTCTTCTTGACTTGGCAAAGCTCGTTTTCCTGCTTCCTCCACTTCCGAACCATGGATTCGTTGATCTTGAATTCTTTCGCGGCTGCCCGATTCCGATTTTCCTCCGCGTAACTGATAGCTTGCAGCTTAAACTGTGCTTTGTAAGCTTGTCTCTTCGTAGGTGTCATTTTCAGGAGTCCTTAGCCAAACCGATGCACATACCATAACTATATACCTACTGGGGGCGTGCCTTTAGCGTCCTTTCACGCACACCCTTCCCCCTTTACGTCCGCATGCTGTCCTCAGTCACGTCCGCCTTCCTCTATATAAGCAGTGTGTCGGCAGGAAATGCTCCCAGTCAGTCAAGCGGAGGGCTCATTAAAGTCACACAACATTTACAGATTTTGGAACTTGGTGGACACATAAGGCGCGCCGCATTATAAGGCACCCCGTCCATTTGGGAGAAAATGTAAGACTTTTAAGCAACCAAGAGGAAGTTGTAAAATGTCTGTACACCTGTGTTTATTCTAGGCGTGTTTGTGACTCCTCTTCCGTGCCTTGATTGCTCTGTGCTGAGGAGGTGCTTTTAGGACAGTTCGGTTCGAGCAAATGCCACATTTAACCATCAGAAATAAAATGAATCATTTTAACTATAGTTACTTTCAAATGGATTTACATTCTGATAGATCAAGCGGAAACTGAGAGTAACAGGATGAAAAAAGGAACTTAAAACAAACACAGTACCATATTTGCCGATACTATTGGGGGTGGGATATAAGACCAAAATGGTCCCACATGGGGAAAACCTTTCCTTTTCTTTAGGGCTCTATATCACAATGGCTTGAAGGGAACAATTGTGCATCAATAGATCTGTAAATCTTTGGGGGGCCAGAAACACATCCCGTTGACAGATGTGCGTCCTTATAAAGGGTTGGGAGGGTTACTTCAATGTATTCCAATACTGCTACTAGTTACCTGTTAAACAAATGTAGTCAGTAATGTAATCCAGGTACCACAATATTAAAGTAATGTAACTTGATTACTTTCCATTACTTTTGGATTACTTCAACAGCAAATATGACCCAAAAAAAATTCATTATCAAAAAAATATATATGCATATATATTTTCTGTCGTGTTCTATAAATGTTTAATATGCACGTTTTGAAATGCGAGAGCGGGAGGAACGCTGAGCACCCGGGATTCAAATCCAAAACCTCAGAACTGTGAGACAGACGTGCTTGCCTCTTGTTCACCATGCTGCCTAGCTTCAAAACAAAGTGTTTAAAACCTATCCACATGAAACAGTGTGTGTGATATATGTAGTGATATGGGAAAACAGAGGACTTATTACATTTATGAAGGCAGCCTTTGCAGTTAGCGTTAGTTTAACCCCTCCCCTCAGTGACACACATGCACGCCTTCCACCTTATGATACAATAATGCACTGCTAACTCTAGAAAGGTTTGGGCTCAAAAGCAACAACGGGCCTCTCCCTGCATTAAAATTGTAATCTTCAAAATAATCCCAATTTTTAATAAATTTACCTGTAATCTTGTTGCATGTTTTTTTTTTTTCCCCCAGTAACTGTAATGGAATACAGTCACCTTTTTGTGTATTCTGATTACATAATCTGAAACCTGATTGACCATATCACCCATATCAGTAACCGCCCCTGGCCCTGAGAGCATAATAATTGCATGTACATGTCGGCTATGTGACCATCCTGCGTAACATAGCGTTTAAAACTTGGGGCGGTATGTACACCTGGAAAAGCATGGAAATGCAGAGTTGAAAGGAATTATGGGTCTGTGTACTTTGCGGCCATTTGTTTCTCCTTCTGATGTAGGAAAACAAAAAACAGGAAACAAAGGAATTTTTTGTTTTTGATGTATGTACATTTAGATGACGTTCCCCACTATGTACTTCAGTTGTACTCAGACTGCAGATAACATGTTTGTCTGAGACACCGCAAAATATTCCCACATCAATGATGTGTTTTTTAACCGAGAAATTGAAAAAAACTTTATTGGCCGTCATATAGTTACACTACTGCGCCACAAGACACGTGACAAGGCTAAAAATAAACTAGCTTTTGGATTTTTACGCAATAGCGACGCAGAGTTAAATGTCTTGTGCGGAGCCGATCGATGACGTAATTGATCGGATTGACGAATTATGACATGAAATCAGCCGATCAGCATAAAATGCTAATTATCGTCCGATACCAATCACACCGATCAGATCGGCGTAAAGTCCACAATTAATACATGTTTACAGATATAAATATAAAATAATAAACATCCACAAGGACCCTGCATCTGTAACGGAAATTAATTAGTATGTCACCACACACATCCCTTCAGAACGTGGGCAGGTTAACAGTATATTGTTATTATGAAATATTTGTAAGATAACCTTTATTAGTCCCACAGTGGGGAATTTTGCATTCTTGAAGCCATAATTTATGAAAAATTATGATTATGACTGTCCTCCAGATGTGTTCTTGACAAAATTGAGCAAATATGGAAATTCAGACAAATTTGAACAAATTGTTCTGGAAGTTAATTTTTACATGTTGGCAGCTCTGCTTCTACACAGAGTGAAACCACCTTTACGCAATATAATCTTATATAAGTGTTGCACTGAGGCGACTGCTTATATACAAAGACACACTTTCGATCGCTGCCACCGTTGGGCACAACCCCTTCTTTGTGCTCGTTCTTCTTCATTAGTCTCCACCAATTCATCGTTGGTTTTCACTTTCTTCTTCTGGCTCGGCGGACTGTAGGCTTCGAAACTAGGGAACGAATTTTTTAAATATCAACGATTCCAGGGGCATGGGAACGTTAGTCCCGGTTCGAATCGATTCTCGATACTCTGTACCCCAAGTTAGGGCCCACAGTGACCCATCCATCAAAGAGCTTGTTGACTGACCATCTCCTTGTCATTTTCAACATCTGGTCACACTCTACAATACATGAAAGACATCGTGGTTGTGGAGCGTTAGGTTCATCCCGCTGTGCCAGTTCTGCTTACAGTGCTGTGAAAATAAATGTTCTGCGATAATTAGGGGTGTACCAATACTGTACCTCTGTACAATAGTTGTGCAGTACTTTAAAGTAAAACTATGACAGCATTGGTGTGGAGCTCCGATACCGCTTAACCAGCCTCCCGGGGAAGGTAAATATGAATGACAACACCTTTAGCCAAACACAAATTATGCGCTGCTGAAACGGTGACAGAGGACACCGCAGCGCTAGCCATCCAGCAAGAATCTAGTTTCGAGCACCGTACTTTCGCCGGCTCCACTCCGCGCTGCCGAGCCAGCTGCGCTGCCGTCATGAGGGCCGCAGCACGGATCGAATGAATAAAAGTCAGCGATTGCATAGTAAAGTATCACTTCAGTTGTCTTGTCACAGTGGTATTCTCAAGAAGCTGCCTTATATTTCTTTTTACTCCGTTTATTTTGCAGTTAACGCAAAGAAATAACATGGCATCCACATTTCCTGTTTGTTTATATGCACCAGACTCTTCATCTCTTATCTAATTACTCGTTTGAGATAGTTCCTTAATGTTCATACTGGCACACCACGTAAATGACATTGTGTTAGAGGCTGCATTTAGGTGAAATGTGTGGCAAGACTGTTAGAAAAGCATGCAGTTGGATATTAAAATGTCAGTAATGACACCTTGCTACTCTAAAAAGTCACATTTGAATGAAAGTTAAGCAATGTTCAAGAAAAAAAGTGTTTTTGAACGGAATTTGTTCAAAATTTAAAATGTTCATCACAATTGCAATTCTTAATGGCATTATCAAGTATCGGTACTCAGTATTGCCGAGTACACGAAGTCCTCGATTTACGAACGAGTTCCGTTCCTACTCTGGCGACGTAACCCGAATTTCCGCCTAAGTCGGATTTTACGGTGAAATACTTCTGTTACGGGTATTGTCCCACTTGATTGTGACAGCAAGCTCAGTGTGTGTGGGCGTGTGCGTCGATGTGTGAGTGAGACGGGACTGCGAAGGAGGAAGGAGTGCGCGCCGGTGCGAGTGTGTACAGTAGCAAGTGTAGTGACGGCGACCGGGGAAGACTAGCGATTAGTGGAGGACCCGTTGACGTTGAATGTGCAGAGGAGCTAATAAAGCCATTAAAGCAGCAAATCGGTGCTTCGTACCTTTTTTGTTGCCACCACCCACCTCAGCTGTGCAACGAGAGAAAGGAGTTAACCCCTGCGTCTCCCGACCACGGTCAGGTGACCGTAGCGGGAAAGGTTAACACTTCGTATAAAGAAATAAAAATACAAAAATAAGATGCTGTACTTACCATTACTGCTGAGAGTGTGAAAAAAGGAGGGCGAAAAAGGCAAAGATACTCCCGGCGCACAAACACAGACAAGCACTATGCACTAGCTAAGCAGAAACACTATGGTGCTGGAACAAAATGGCGGACGAGGCACGGGCGTCGTAAAGTCGAAACGTCGTAGGTCGAGTGCGTCGTAACTCGAGGACTTCCTGTACTTGAATGTAAACACTTGTATTCATACTCGGTCTCAAATAAAAAGTGGTCATTGCATCCCAAGTGGTAAAGGTTAAAAGTCGATCGCTTTACTAAAAAGTTTGGTTTCATGAATTCCTCCATGCCATAAAAGATACAGTCGTGAAGTATTTTTCATCTACATTTCATGTTTATACAATTAAAGCACAGGTGATCCTGTGTTTCAAAAAAGTGTGTGGTTGCGACACAGGTGATCTTCGCACTTACCTCACCCACACAGCCTTCCTTTTGCAAATATTTCCGCACGGTGGCCCACACCTGACTCTTGGGAAGCACAGTGCCACCTGTGACCTCCTCAAAATTCTCATAGGAGCCAAACTTCTTCAGGACGCACTCCATGATTCCAACAGCCTGCAGTCACACACAAACAGCCCGAGGCTAACGTACACTTATCAATCAGTCATTTGTAAGCGTGTGAGGTACCTGCTCGAGAAAGAGGCCGGAGCCCTCGCTGTATTTGTCTAGCACAGACTTCGGTTCCGGCTGAGCATACTCGAATTGGGGTTCATACTTGTAGTCACACTGGAAGAACTTTTGCTTCTCCTGCTCAAGGTTCAGAGGCCTGAGAGCAATAAGCAGACACGGCCTGGTGGATGGGGACAGTGTGCTGCTTCTCACAGCTTTAGCGATGTGTGGTAGAGACGTGGCTGGTCGCAATGTCCCCTTTTTAGCACGCAGCCCCAGGGATTGGTTGACTGAACATGTGCTCTCACTGCGGCGCATCCAACCACCAGCACCCAGGCTGAGGCTAGTCAGGCTGCGCGCAGGCGGCGACGGGGCAGCTGAACCGCTGCGCCAAGGTGGTTGCATAAGCCGCCTGTCTGCCATCTGCTCCTGAGACCTTTGCAGGCACTGAGATGTCATGTCTAGGCTGAGAGGGTGACGGAGTGGAGGTCTGGCTTGTGACACTAATTTGCTCTCTACCACATGGTCAGTGTCTTTCTGAGCCAAGAACCCGTTTGGGGGGGCTTTCTTCTGCTTGGAAACATTGCTCCTTCCAGCCTGAGGTCTCAGCATGGTTTTAGTGTTGCTGCTGGTTTTGGCAGCTTTGGAGTTGTTCAGGTCCAAGAGGTCGCTACTGCCTTCAGAGTGGTCACCCTTGACATGATCCATGAAGACCACACCTGTGTCCAACACCATCACCACAGCCACCAGCTCTGCCTCACTCGGGCTAGGGCAGACATAACAGAGAGATTAATGTTGGCTTTTTTAGTGTGAAAATGGGAGCTATTGATGAGAGGGTGAAGTCAGTCTGTGTCAGGGATATAATCACAATTTTCTTAACCTGTCCCATCTGTCCCCCGTACACTTCTATTGTCATTAAAACAATTCAATTCCTTTTTAACATGTCGCTGAACAGTCGCGCCGCAGATGACCAATCACATAGACAGCAGATGAGACACATATGTGCTAAAGAAAATGTTGAGCAATCCAGCCTATGAGAGGGGGAAATTTTTTTTGCACAGGAGCATTTTAATTCACTATACAGACCCTTTCCAAATAAATTGAATATCATGGAAAAGTGCATTTATTTCCATAATTCCATTCAAAAAGTTAAACTTTCATAGATTATCGATTCACGGCCCACAATTTAAACAATTTCAAGTATTTATTTGTTTATTTTCACATAATTTGGGCTTCCAGGTCATAAAAGCCACACAATCAGGAATTCAAAAAATTTGAATACTGTGAAGAAATCAGCCCAAATTTTGCAGACCATAAATGTTTTAAACGGAGTGCCATTCACTAATCATTTACTAAACTCAAAGCACCTGCACAGGTTTCCCCGGGTGTCATTAAATTAATTCAGTTTGGTTCAATTGTCTCAGTTGGGTTCAATATGGTGAAGACTGCAGACTTGACAACTGGCCAGAAGACCATCATTGATACCCTCCATCGGGATGGGTAAGCCACAAAAGTTCATAGCTAAAGAGGCTGGTTGTTCACAGAGTGCTGTGTCCAAAAATATCAATGGAAAGTTTAGTGCAAAGAAAAAATGTGGCAGGAGAAGTTGCACCAGCAAAAGAATTGACTGTGGGCTTCAGTAGATTATCAAACAGAGAAGATTCAAGAGTCTAGCAGAGATCCAGAAAGAGTGGAATGAGGCGGGAGTCACAGTTTTCAAAAACACCACATTTAGACGCATCCGGGAGATGGGCTACAACTGTCGGGTTCCTGGGGTCAAGCCACTTCTGAGCCCGAGTCGACGTAGGTAGCGTCGCAACTGGGCCAAGGAGAAGAAGGACTGGACTGTTGGCCAGTGGCCCAAGATCCTCTTTTCCGATGAAAGTAAAGGGTGCCTTTCATTTGGGAATCGAGGTCCAAGGGTTTGGAGGAAGACGGGTGAAGAACAGAACCCAAGCTGCTTGAGGTCCAGTGTGAAATATCCACAGTCAGTCATGACTTGGGGTGCAAAGGCAAGTGCAGATGTTGGTAAACTCTGCTTTCTTAAATCCAAGGTCACCGCAACGGTCTACCAGAATGATTTAGAGGACTTTGGGATTCCTTCTGCTGAGGACCTGTATGGAGATGCTGATTTAATCTTTCACCAGGACCTGGCCCCTGCCCATACTGCCAGAAGCACCAAAACCTGGTTTTGTGCCCATGCCATCACAGTGCTTGACTGGCCGGCCAACTTGCCGGATCTAAACCCCATTGAGAATCTATAAGGCATTATCAAGAGGAAAATGAGGGCCACCGGACCCAAAAACAATGAAGAACTGAGAGCAAGTATCGAGTAAAACTGGGCTTCCATAACTCCCAGGCAATGGCACAGGCTGATTGCCTCAATGCCACGGGCCCATCGGTTAAAGGTTAACATATTGTTTTGAATGTGACCCTAATCTCTTTCTTTTATCTACAAAAACTGAGAATGGTGATTTCTCCACAGTATTCAAATGTTTTGAATTCCTTATTTCGTGGGTTTTATGAGCTGGAAACCCAAATTATGTAAAATATAAACAAATAAATACTTGAAATTGTTTAAATTCTGGGCCCTGAATCTATAATCTATGAAAGTTTCACTTTTTGAATGGAATTATGGAAATAAATAATAAATAAATAATAATAATAAATAAATAAACTTTTGCATGATATTCCAATTTTTGGGAAAGGGTCTATATGCGTCAAAAATACAAATTGTAATCTGTGAGGCTGCTGTGGACTGCTTTTTTTTTTTTTTTTTTAGTTTGTGTGTTAACAATAGTGTAAATCAGACCTGAAGGCTTGAATACAGTATTATTACCTACACTACAGAGTATGTTAGCTTGCTTGCGAGCTACAATATTTTAATGCTAGAAACAAATCCAATCCTTAGTGTCTGCTCAGAATTTGTGCTCACTGCTCTGCACTTATTTTTTGTTCAAACTTCCATCCTACAATACAAAGCGCACTTGTGCATTGCACATTACATAAACACATGGACAATATTGTCAGTACCCTTTTGTTAATAAAAGAAAACCACACAGTGGTCACAGAAATAACTTTAATCTGACAAGAGTAATAGTAATAATAAAAATAATATTAATAACAATAAAAATGAACTAATTTAAATCAGACGTTGCTTTTGAATTGTGCTTCAACAGAATTATTTTTAAAAAACAGAATTATTTTTAAAAAACAAACTCATGAAACAGGCCTACACAAAAATGATGGTACCCTTAATATTTTGGTGCACAATCTTTTGAAGCAATCACTGCAATCAAACTATTTATGGGTCAGGGCTCATAGAAGTGTCTTGCTTTTAACCATTCTTGAGTTTTTTTAGCTGTGTGTTTTGGGTCATTACCGTGTTGCAAGACCCATGACCTGCGACTGAGACCAAGATTTCTCACTTTGGGCAGCGGATTTCTCTCTTGAATACCTCGATAATCTTGAGACCCTGCACAGGTTCAAGACACCCTGTGCCAGATTTACCAAAGCATCCCCAGAACATAACAGAGCCTTCTTTATGTTTCACAGTAGGGACAGTGTTCTTTTCTTGGTATGCGTCATTTTTGCATCTGTGAACATGTAGCTGCCTTGCAAAACGTTCCTGTTTTGTCTCGTCTGTCCATAGGACTTTCTCCCAGAAGCTTTGTGGCTCGTCAACATGCAGTTTGGGAAATTCCAGTCTTGCTTTTTTTAGGGATTTATTTTCAACAGTGGTGTCCTCCTTGGGGTGGCACAATGGCCGACTGGTTAGCACATCGGCCTGACAGTTCTGAGGACCCAAGGAGAAATGGCAGAGGATCCCGAAATCCAGGTGTGGAAAAAAAGACTCATGACTGTATTAGCTCAAAAGGGTGCTTCTACTAAATACTGAGCAAAGGGTTTGAATACTTATGGCTGTGTGATATTTCAGTTTTTCCTTTTTAATAAATCTGCAAAAATTTCAACAATTCCGTTTTTTTCTGTCAATATGGGGTGCTGTGTGTACATTAACTCATTCACTGCAAGCCTTCCCAATTAACATGGATATTGAATGTGTTCATGAGGGGGGAAAAATGAACTTAAATGATTTCAGCAAATGGCTGCAATAAAACAAAGAGTGAGAAATTTAAGGGGGTCTGAATATTTTCCGTACCCACTGTAAGTAGCGTATATTGGTTTGGAGAAAAACATGATTAATTTTGAGAGGTGAGGGGGGGGGGTCGAAGAGTAAACGCTTGCGTTAATAGTTAATAGGCTCCAGCAAGCCTGCGACCCTAGTGAGGATATGCAGTACGGAAAATGGATGGATGGTTCTCGCGTACTACTTACACTTATTTACAACACATTTTCTTGTTATTTTTGGAGATATTTCTCAACATCCTAAATATACTGAAAATGCAGATGCAAATGCAGTTAAAGCACCTCATTACTAAAGACAAATATAAGGAATGACATTTCTTGATGAACTGTCAAACTACTGAATACTAAAATTAAAAAAAGAACAAAGGAAAATTGTTTGTTCCAGATCCAGATGAAATCTTCCACCATTGAATCAATCTCTTTCAAGTGGTAAAGGTGCACATTAGGGCCGGAGAAAATAATTGAATAACTTCAAAAATAAGTCGACACAAAATTTCTGCCTCAAGCTCCACCGGGACCAAAATAAAAAAGTTCCCCCCCGGAACTATGCCCGCGCCACCGGAATTTATTGCAGACGAAAGCAGTGTTGGGCCAATGACAAACCTTGCCAAACATAACAAAGGAGCATCTGTGTTTTTCAGACAGTTAGACGTGTAATGTACATATAGCATAAGTATGAATGAGCTGAATGGTAGTTAGCGTTTTTTGACCTAAAATGGTAATCGCTAGCATGCTAATGCAAATCACGATTGCTAAACGCTTAGCATTTTGCTGTCTCAAATTCTGTACACCAAGTTTATACCATACACCCAGTACCAACATATGCAGTTTAAGGATTGAAATCCATGCCTCATAAATGAGAACAAAATGCATGTTAGTCGTAGAAACAAATGAAAAAAATTTTTGGGTAATAGTGGGGGGTTCGATTATATTCAATCAATTTGAGAATTGATTCAAAAAAGATTTGCTAGTGATAGCCCTACTGTACATATTTGCAATAACTTGACAACTAACTTTTAACGTGGAAAACATATTCAAATTTAAAGAAATGCCCAATAATATGATTACAAATGATAATAACAAATACTCCCTCGTCTGACTGATTGGTATACTGCTCGCTCTCTGCTGGGATAGCGGCAAATTTACTGATGTGACCCTCGAGAACTCTGGAAACAGCTGTCAGGAACACAGGGAAGAAAAAAAGAGGGCCAAATAGGACAAACTTGCTACTTATGGTATGTCGCATGAGATATTGGAACTCTGGCTGCACGATATTTTATTTGAGCATCGCAATAGTCACATGGGGGGTCTGCTCCAGTGTTGGTGTTCTGTAATATACAATGACCAGCGGAGGGACCTGTTTGGACATGCTAATAAAAAGAATGTGCACGTTGCATTTCCTATTTCGGTCTTCAGAATGAGACTACTGTAGGCAGGAACGCCGCAGCTGTGTGAGTGTGCAAGTAAATGAGAGTGAATGCGTTCTTTTGTAATTCAGTATATAACTGTAAAATTGATTACGAGGAAAATTATTATTTGTATCAGAATGCTTTTGTTAACACTGTACGATCACACTGTGATAATACGGAATTCATTTGGTTTTGTAATATAAGAGTAGAAAAGACGAAATATTTTGTAAATATACTCAGCCAGAGCTGCGAGGAATGCAAAGTTAATAATGTCCTTTCACCATCGTTCCTGTGTTTTTGTTTGCACATTAAGGACAAAAGTTCTGTTTTTGTTTTAATTCCTCGATTTAAAAAACACCATTCAAGCAACAACTTTTTCCTCACGTTTTTGAGATTGTAGAGTGAAAGCTGCAGCTGGCTACAAGTGTGGACTAAATTGGTGTCAACAATGGGGAAATGAAGTGCCAGTAATTTGAGGGTAACAGCCCATCAGCATCATCCATCCATCCATTTTCTGAGCCGCTTCTCCTCACTAGTGTTGCGGGCCTGCTGGAGCCTATCCCAGCTGTCATCGGGCAGGAGGCAGGGTTCACCCTGAAATGGTTGCCAGCCAATCACAGGGCACATACGAACAAACAACCATTCGCACTCACATTCACACCTACGAGCAATTTAGAGTCTCCAATTAATGCATGTTTTTGGGATGTGGGAGGAAACCGGAGTGCCCGGAGAAAACCCACGCAGGCACGGGGAGAACATGCAAACTCCACACAGGCGGGACCGGGGATTGAACCAGAGTCCTCAGAACTGGGAGGCTGACGCTCTAACCAGTCGGCCACCGTGCCGCCTCCATCAGCATCATATTGAAAAAAAAAAAAAAAAAAAGAACTATAAACTGTACTGAACAAAAATATAAACCCAACACTTTTGTTTTTGCTCCCACTTTTTTTGTGAGTTGGACTCCAAGTTCTAAAACTTCACCCCCCCCCCCCAAAAAAAAAGCCATTTCCCTCAAATATTCAGAATCTGAATCATCTTCATTTTGCCAAGTATGTCCAAAAAACACACAAGGAATTTGTCTCTGGTACTTGGAGCCGCTCTAGTACAACAACAGACAGGCAATTGACAGAGAACACTTTTGAGACATAAAGACATTGAGAAAAAAAGTCACTGAGCAATAAAGGGTTGCTTGTTATCTGGTAATGCCGGTACAATTTTTGTTCCCAAAGCTGTCTATATCTGTGTTAGTGAGCATTTCTCCTTTGTCGAGATAATCCATCCCATCTCACAGGTGTGGCATATCGAGATGCTGATTAGACAGCATGATTATTGCACAGGTGTGCCTTAGGCTGGCCACAATAAAAGGCCACTCTGAAATATGCACTTTTGCTTTATTGTGGGGGTCAGAAAACCAGTCAGTATCTGGTGTGACCACCATTTCCCACACGCAGTGATACACACCCCCTTCGCATAGAGTTGATCAGGTTGTTGATTGTGGCCTGTGGAATGTTGGTCCACTCCTCTTGGAGGCTGTGCGGAGTTGCTGGATATTGGCAGGAACTGGAACACTGTTGTATACGCTGATCAAGAGCATCCCGAACATCCTCAATGGGTGACATGTCCGGGGAGTATGCTGGCCATGCAAGAACTGGGATGTTTTCAGCTTCCAGGAATTGTGTACAGATCCTTGCAACATGGAGCCGTGCATTATCATGTTGCAACATGAGGTGATGGTCGTGGATGAATGGCACAACAATGAGCCTCAGGATCTTGTCACAGTATCTCTGTGCATTCAAAATGCCATCAATAAAATGCACCTGTTCGTTGCCCATAACACACGCCTGCCCATTCCATAAGCCCAGCACCACTTTGGGCCCCTCGATCCACAACGTTGACATCAGCTAACCGCTCACCCACACGACGGCACACACGCTGTCTGCCATCTGCCCTGAACAGTAAAAACGGGATTCATCCGTGAAGAGAACACCTCTCCAACGTGCCAGACGCCCTCGAATGTGAGCATCCGCCCACTCAAGTTAGTTACGACGATGAACTGCAGTCAGGTCGAGACCCTGATGAGGATGACGTTTTTGATATCCTCTTTGATAAGCTGACATGCTTCAATTTGAAAACAAAAGATTCATTCAAAATACCATACATACATTTACGCATGAACCTTATATCATATAGGGCTGAGTGTAGGTTACTGCATGAACACATCTGTTGTGAGTTATGAAAATACATGGTATTTTTACCTTGGGAGTAATCAGAGTCTGCCACGTGCTCCCACCACCAGAAAGATTAGGGTCACCCATGATCGCAGAGATTCTCTCCTCGAACGGCGTGAGGCCCTCCGCGCCGGTTCTTCCGCCATTTTTCGGCCACAATTTGGCGGTGGGCAGCTGTCCTCCGCTTCCCATCCACCTTAATGTCTGACCACTTCCTTTTTAGTTTTAAGTGTGCGCGCTGTTCTGTCTCCACAGCATTGACAGCCGCACACGCGCTGTCCCAGTCACTCCTCTTTCGCGAGTTGTTAACGCCAGAGCACAGCGTGGCAAAGAGGATTTTCTTGCGCACCTCCACTTCATTGAGCAACTTCACATTCAGAAAAAATATTTTATTTTTTTTAATTGCCTTGCCCATCGTCCTTTTTTCCTGATCATGCAGAGATCGGGATCTTAGGTACAGGGTTCATTTAAATATCATTTGCATATTTAAACATGGGCGTGGACAAGGAGGAGTCGGCTACTCCAACATGTGCGCTCATTTCCACGTTGATTGGAATGCACAAAGGAAATGTGCTTGGATTCATGAGTACGCAGAGTTTCATACATCTGAATATTTTTGTGTGTACGACGTTTTCTGGATTTGAGCGTACGCCATGTTTCAGTAGGAAATCCACGCAAGTCTTTGTACACGAGGCCAACAGCTCACGAAAAATGGGAGTAAAAACAAAAGTGTTTATATTTTTTAAAAAATGTAAATTTTATTATTTTTGTTCAGTTTAGTTAGTTTTTGGACGGTTCAACCGAGTTCAAAATTTTGAATTAAGAACTATGACCTGAACTAGTTCATTTTTGGAACGATGAACTGAACTTTGGTCTAGTTTGTGTAGAAAATGTAGAACATTTCCCAGCACTGATCTTGTATTATTTCCCATCACAATATATATATATCGCAGGTTTAAAACAAAAAACAACAACAACAAAATCGCACTGTCGTTTTTGCCCCCCAATATCCTGCAGCCCTAGTTGTAACAGCAAGTTGACTCGCATTATATGTATGGCAGTAACGATACAGAAATGAAATGAAGAAAATGTTCTATTTTATATTTTAAATTGTGTGGCATGTTATCTTTTGAATTTAAGCCAATGTTTAAAAAAACCTATTGGTGTTTGACTTTTTTGTAAGCTTATTTAAATCGTTGTGGAGGGGGCGGGGGCTGTAAGAAATCACATTGGCTCGGGCCGGCCCTGCCTGAACCCATGCCGCCTGCACCGAAGTCAGGCGAATGTACCACTACACCATCGTTCATTCATCTTCTGTACTGCTTCTTCCCCTCCCTGGGGTCGCGGGCATGCTGGAGCCAATCCCCGCTGCCTCTGGGCGAGAGGCGGGGTACACCCTGAACTGGTCGCCAGCCAATCGCAAGGCAGATAGAAACAAACAACCAGTGACGAACCAAAATCACAATCAACCCAGGTTGCCTTCACTTCTTTCTGTTCACTTCTTTTTTTACTAAGTGTCATCATCGGGTTGGAAAAAGTAATATTCATAATTTGGCAAAGTAATGAGTAGAACGCAACTCCCTACATCTGAAAACAGATGTACGGAGTAAAATGAAAAAGTCGTCTGAAAAACGAATACTTAAGTACTGAAAAATCTACACAGTTGCGTTACTTCCCATCACTGCTGCTGAGTAAAATCTCCCCAGGAGCAAAACAAAAAATCTGATAGCTCCCAATAATGGAACACATTTCAATGATTGAAATTAAACTAGAGTTTGGATTAAATTCCCAATACAAACACGCAGAAAACCAGTTCATAGATTGATCCTTGAGATACTACAAATAAATGATCTCACCATCAACATTTCCTCCACAAACTACTACCAACCAAACAGCCGAACAGGTTTTTCCACTCTTCCCGCGGTTCACTCGCCCATTCCGTCCGCAGCTCCTCGGCAGCAGGCAACAAACCGGTTCTGGAGCAGCAGAGGACAAAAAAGGCGAATAACGGTCCGGTGTGAAGCGGGCCTTGAGGCGCCTCCCTGCCTGCGTGCCTGGACCGGCCAGGAAGCGGCAGCAGTGGCGTTGGAACATATGACGTTGTGTGACCCCGGAAGAGTAACACTACTATATTCCGGTTCAAGGGTCAATAAAATGTCACGCTTTACATCAACTTGGTTTGAAAAATATAAATTGCGATAAATGGATATTTTTGTATTTTATTTAGTTTGTTATTTATTTTTGTTCAGTGATGATTAGCAATACGGAAGCATTTGACACCGTAGATATTATAAGACTAGACACACCAGCGCCTTGTGGTAGCACGGCTTACTGACATGCATACGTCGCGGCCATGTTGGGAGGGTCAACGTTCCCATCAAACGCAATACAAGGACATTGTAAGTCTTAACTTGCTAATTTTTCCCCCACGCCAAAGCCTGTGCTATCAATACAGAACATTAGAAAAATCTGTGAAAGGTTATTCCCAGTTCTCTTGTTGTGATTGTACGGCGTTGTGTGCAACCATAGGCAGCACAATGTGCCGGTGTTGTAAAAAAAAGTGAGACACGAAAAAAATCTGAGACCAGGGGCCGCATGTAAAAAAGGTGCGTACGCACAAAAACGTGGCTTACGTTCTTTTTCATGGCAAAGGTCAGCTGTATCAAGAGTGAAATGACAGGGGAAATGTGCGGTGCCTGATGTCAACTTCATGGCTGGCGTACGCACATTTATGCAGCTGTTGGTCCTTTGGCGACACTTAGAGGTGATGCTGGGAAACTGTCATAATAAATAAATATGTACATCGGAGACACATGAACAATTTGCGCGGATGAACAATTAATGCGTGGCAACATTTGAGTTCAACAATGCAAAAAGAGGCAAGGACTCAGAATTGATTTGTTAACCAGTGTATTTAATGAATCACTGATATTTGTGGGCACACCTATTAATTGATACCTTGATCATTTATGCCACCTATCGCCCTCGCTTACTTAATTTGAACATGTACATTGATTGCACATGATTAAAATGTGTTAAAATGACATATTGTGTCATTGCATATATACATATATACAATTACATCACAATTACATTACATTTTAATCATGTGCAACCAATGTAAATTCAAAGGACTCTTTTTATCAGTGTGCACGGCTGAGGACACGGCCAGTAGGACAGGCAGCGGAAGCCGGTTGTTGGAGCATAATCGAATCCTCCGCGTCTGTGACACCAGAGACACCGGGGACAGTGGACGAATCCCCGAACATGTAGTGCGTGGCTGCGACTGGACACCCTGTCTCCTGTGTATTAAAATAATAAATTGAGTAATCAGTCAAAGTTTTTGATTTCCTCTTTAATATGCTGACTTGCTTCTATTTGAATTCAAAAGATTTCTTACAAATACCATACATACAACATTTACGGATGAACCTTTATCTCATAGGGCCGAGTGTAGGTTGCTGTATGAACACATTTGTTGTGAGTTATAAAAATACATGATATTGTGGGGTGATCAGTCAGCCAAATGTGCTCCCAACACCCCTGAGATAGCGAGCAGTTAGACTCTCACAGCGACTCTCTCCTCAAACGGGGTGAGGCCCTCCGAGCTGGTTCTTCCGCGTTTTTTGGGCCACACGTTTTTTGGGGGGGGGAGGGGGAAGAAAACCGGAGTGCCTGGAGAAAACCCACGCAGGCACGGGGAGAACATGCAAACTCCACACAGGCGGGGCCGGGGATTGAACTTTCAAAGCTCTCAATTTACTGGTCGATCTCCATTCCTACCCAGCTATGGTCATAAGCTGTGGTTCGTGACCGAAAGAACAAGATCCCGGTTGAAATGAGTTTTCTCCCTTCGAGATTGGGTGAGAATCTCGGTCATCCGGGTGGGGCTCAGAGTAGAGCCGCTGCTCCTCCGCATTGAGAGGAGCCAGATGAGGTGGCTCGGGCATCTGATTAGGATGCCTCCTGGACGCCTCCCTGGTGAGGTGTTACGGGCACATTCCACCGGGAGGAGACACCAGGGATGACACAGGACATGCTGGAGAGACTATGTCTCCCGGCTGCCCTTGGAATGCCTCGGGATACCCCTGGAAGAGTTGGTTGAAGTGGCTGGGTAGAGGGAAGTCTGTGCTTCCCTATTAAAGCTACTGCCCCCACGACCCGACCTCGGATAAGCGGAAGAAAATGGATGGATGGCATGGACAGGGAGGAGTCGGCTACTCCAATATATGCGCTCAATTCTAAATTATGTGCTTGGATTCATGCGTACGCACGGATTCATACATCTGGATATTTTTGTGTTTACGTTTTCTGGCTTTGCGCGTACGCCATGTTTCAGGAGGAAATCCACATAAGTCTTTGTACATGAGCCCCCGGGACGTTTGCTGCAGGCTATCCAGGGGGCGATGTCAGTCATGGCCAGCGTTTGATAGTTCGACAGCCAAAGAGAAGAATACCTACGTCAGTTCTTACATTAAAAGTGTAAACTTGAGCTCTTGTAAACCTGCGTGTCTGCATTAATAAATTGCTGAACGTGGAAGTCAAAGACTTTGTCAGTCACACGCACACACAGAATAAAATAAAACATGCATGAACACATAACTATCTATAGATAGATGTAGTCATGAAAAGGTATATTCTATAATTTTTGCACATTATAAAGCCATTGAAAGGTGCAGTGTCTAGTGTTGAAACTGCCAGTAAGATTTTAATACAGCCGCACTTCACTACTCCCTCGCCCTCCCGTCTTGCGAATCAAAGCGAATCACAGGCGTGCACGCGTAACTCACCAGCTGGCTTTACCGTGGTCACCTTGTAGTAGGGATGGAGGAACTGAGGCTTTCTGAAGCAATTAATGACTTTGAGACAATTGGCCTAAAATGATTCGTTGCTTCGAAGCACTTAAAAAGGAGCTCTATCTGTTGGCTAAATGTGTACTGCATTTCAAGGGAAGCGATAAAAAAGATTCTTTCATGGCTATCATGAGTCTCACTGCTAACGTGTTCAATAAAAACCTAGTTGTCTATAATTGTAATTGTGTTTTTCTGTAGATAAATGTTCCAATGTACCTACTACTATCATGTGATGTCTCATAACAGATGCCTACAGATTATATCAACATCAAATTTATTTATATAGCACTTTTCCTCCATGTCTTCCCCAACTCTTTTGAGTGAGCTGACATAGCCTTTTAAAAAGTAATGTGGAAGTTAAATGCTTGTGAAACAGGGATATGAGTGTATTGTTATTGTCAATGGCAACTGTATCTGAGGCAAACGCGTGATGATGGACAACTGTTTTGTTTTTATAAAATCAGCGCGTGTCGTGTTTGGCACGCAATTGTGGCAAGATCAAGTATGTGTTTGTAAACTTTAAAGCCAACAAGCCACTACTTTGAGTAACGGTGGTGATCCCAGACGGTCCAACCACATATGGGCTTGATCACACGGCGTCACCTTCCTCACAGATTGCAGATTGAACCGAATTTCATGTTTTCAAAGGATTGCTCCAGTAGAAATGTTCATCCATTCATCCGTCCATTTTCCAAGCCGCTTACAAGGGTCGCGTGCGTGCTGGATCCTATCCCAGCTCTTCGGGCAGGAGGCGGCGTACACCCCAAACTGGTTACCAGCCAATCGCACTCAAAGTCACTGATAATGTAGTGGTACACTCGCCTGACTTTGGAGCGGTCAGCGTGGGTTCAGTTTCCTCTCAGTGGCGGTGTGAATTTGAGTGCGAATGGTTGTCCGTGTCTTTGTGTGCCCTGCGACTGACTGTGGACCAGTTCAGGTTGTAGTCCGCCTTTGACCCAAAGTCAGCTGGGATAGGCTCCAGCGCCCTGCAACCCTAACCAGGATAAGCGGTGTTGAAAATGGATGGATTTACTCAGTAATGTTATGAAGCATGGATGTTTATAATTCCATGACACATATTAGTATGTTATTATTACTTTAAACAGCCATAAGATTGAAGTAAAACTCTGGTTGGCCTCTGCTGAGTTGAATTTGCTTCACCTGAGTCAGGCCTTAGCTGTTGTACTCTGTGGCAGGCCACTGGTGCCAGACAACCTGTAATTCCATTTTATTTTTATTGATTTATTTCTAAGGGAAAAGAACGGAATGAAATTGACAATTGCAGAGGAAACATGGTTTGTATTGTACCCTTTGCTCACACTGGTATACTGAATTAGTGAAATATATGGTCACAATTCCAGCTCGCCAGTAGACCTGAGAAAACAATGGAGACAAAGAGGTACATAATCAACAACAACAGTTATGCAAATAACACAGAGTGACAAAGCCACAACAACGAGTTTAGGGAAAGAACAAGTTGAGGTCAAAAATCTATTTTAAAAAATATTTTTGGCTATGATTGGCTGGCGATAAGTTCAGGGCGTACCCCGCCTCTCGGCCAGAGTCAACAGGCTAATTGGGAACAGGTGGGTGCCATGATTGGGTACAAAAGGAGCTTCCCTGAATTGCTCAGGCATTCACAAGCAAAGATGGGGCGAGGTTCACCTCATTGTGAACAAGTGCGTGAGAAAATAATAACAATGTTCCTCAACGTACAATTGGAAGGAATTTAGGGATTTCATCATATACGGTGCATAATATCATTGAAAAGTTCATAGAATCTAGAGAAATCACTGCATGTAAGCGGCAAGGCCGAAAAACAAAATTGAACCTTCGATCATCAAAATCGACATCAATGTGTAAACGATATCACCATATGGGCTCAGGAACACTTCAGAAAACCATCCATCCATCCATTTTCTACCGCTTGGGTCGCGGGGGGCAGTAGCTTTAGCAGGGACGCCCAGACTTCCCTCTCCCCAGCCACTTCATCCAGCTCTTCTGGGGGGATCCCGAGGCGTTCCCAGGCCAGCCGAAGGGCATATTCTCTCCAGCGTGTCAGTAAATACATTTCGGCGCTACATCCGTATGTGCCACTTGAAACTCTACTATGCAAAGCAAAAGCCATTTATCAACAACAGCCATAAACGCCGCCGGCTTCTCTGGGCCCGAGCTCATCTAAGATGGACTGATGCAAAGTGGAAAAGTGTTCTGTGGTCCAACGAGTCCACATTTCAAATTGTTTTTGGAAATTGTGGACGTCGTGTCCTCTGGGCCAAAGAGGAAAAGAACCATCCGGAATGCTATGGACGCAAAGTTCAAAAGCCAGCATCTGTGATGGTATGTGGCTGTGTTAGTGCCAATGGCATGGGTAACTTACACATCTGTGAAGGCACCATTAATGCTGAAAGGTACATACAGGTTTTGGAGAAACATATGCTGCCAACCAAGCAACGTCTTTTTTCATGGACGCCCCTGCTTATTTCAGCAAGACAATTCCAAACCACATTCTGCACGTGTTTCAACAGCGTGGCTTCATAGTAAAAGAGTGCGGGTACTAGACTGGCCTGCCTGCAGTCCAGACCTCTCTCCCACTGAAAATGTGTGGCGCATTATGAAGCGTAAAATACGACAACGGAGACCCCGGACTGTTGAACAGCTGAAGATGTACATCAAGCAAGAATGGGAAAGAATTCCACCGACAAAGCTTCAACAATTAGTGTCCTCAGTTCCCAAACGTTTATTGAATGTTATTAAAAGAAAAGGCGATGTAACACAGTGGTAAACATGACCCTGTCCCAGCTTTTTTGGAACGTGTTGCAGCCATAAAATTCGAAGTTAATGATTTTGTGCTAAAAACAATAAAGTTTATCAGTTTGAACATTAAAGATCTTGTCTTTGTAGCGTCTTCTTCTTCTTTTCCTTTCGACTTGTCCCCTTAGGGGTCGCCACAGCGCGTCATCCTTTTCCATGTAAGCCTGGAAAAGGCTCCTGCATCCTCCTCTCAAACACCAACTGCCATCATGTCTTCCCTCACGACATCCATCAACCTTCTCTTTGGTCTTCCTCTAGCTCTCTTGCCTGACAGCTCCATCCTCATCATCCTTCTACCGATATACTCACTATTTCTCCTCTGGACGTGTCCAAACCATTGAAGTCTGCTTTCTCTAACTTTGTTTCCAAAACATCGAACCTCGGCTGTCCCTCTGATGAGCTCATTTCTAATTTTATCCAACCTGGTCACTCCGAGAGCGAACCTCAACATCTTCATTTCCGACACCTCCAACTCTGTTTCCTGTTGTCTCTTCAGTGCCACTGTCTCTAATCCGTACATCATGGCTGGCCTCACCACTGTTTTATAAACTTTGCCCTTCATCCGAGCAGCGACTCCTCTGTCACATAACACACCTGACACCTTCCTCCACCCGTTCCAACCTGCTTGGACCCGTTTCTTCACTTCCTAACCACACTCACCATTGCTGTGGACGGTTGACCCCAAGTATCTGAAGTCCTCCACCCTTGCTATCGCTTCTCCCTGTAGCCTCATTCTTCCCCCACCAGCCCTCTCATTCATGCACATATATTTTGTTTTACTTTGGCTAATCTTCATTCCTCTTCTTTCCAGTGCATGCCTTCCATCTTTCTAACTGTTCCTCCAGCTGCTCCCTGCTTTCACTGCAGATCACAATGTCATCTGCAAACAACATGGTCCACGGGGATTCCAGTCGAACCTCATCTGTCACCCTATCCATCACCACTGCAAAAAGGAAGGGGCTCAGGGCTGATCCCTGATGCAGTCCCACCTCCACCTTAAATTCTTCTGTCACACCTACAGAACACCTCACCGCTGTTCTGCTGCCCTCGTACATGTCCTGTATTATTCTAACATACTTCTCTGCCACTCCAGACTTCCGCATGCAGTACCACAGTTCCTCTCTGGGTACTCTGTCATAGGCTTTCTCTAGATCTACAAAGACACAATGTAGCTCCTTCTGACCTTCTCTGTACTTTTCCATCAACATCCTCAAGGCAAATAATGCATCTGTGGTACTCTTTCTAGGCATGAAACCATACTGTTGCTCGCAAATACTCACTTCTGTCCTGAGTCTAGCCTCCACTACTCTTTCCCATAACTTCATTGTGTGGCTGATCAACTTTATTCCTCTATAGTTGCCACAGCTCTGCACATCACCTTTGTTCTTAAAAATGGGCACCAGTACACTTTTCCTCCATTCCTCTGGCATCTTCTCACGCACTAGAATTCTATTGAACAAGCTGGTAAAACAAGATGATATTCTTCTTTATTTACAAGAACCCAAGACATCTCTTCAAACAGTTTTTAACCTCATTAAGACATTTTCGCAATTAGCAGAATATGCTATCAATTGATCAAAATCAATAATACTCCCTATAACGACGAACACATGGAATCCTGCGGACCAAAATCCAAACTTTCCTATTCGGACAGGGACTATCAAATATCTAGGCATTGATATCTCAGCAAAACTTACAGAGTAAGTAAATCACGTACCTCTACTGGAACAAAATTGTGATGATTTAAAACGTTGGAACAGCCTACCCATCTCACTTTTAGAGCGTGAAGAAAAAATTTAAGTACAGTAAAAGTAAAGTAATAATGAAAATGTTACCAGTAATTAACAATTTATTTTCAATGATCCCATTTGAACCCACATTAAAATGGTTCCAAATGCTCGACTGCCATTTTAAACAATTACTCTTAAAAATAAGAAAAAATAGAATTAGCATAGCTACCCTTCAGAAAGGTAAAACAGAAGGGGGACTTGACACACCCAACTTCAAACACTATTACTTAGCTAGCCAAATACAGTACCTCATTAAATGGTTACATCCACACGTAAAACAACAATCTTGGTTGGAAGTAGAACAGATAGACCGCAATAGCACCAAACTTTCAGACCTCCCATTTATCAGCACTAGACGCCACAATTGTTTTAAGAATCCGATTATTGCAGCCACTTTATCAGCTTGGTGTAAAAGTCTAGAAACGACACAATCTCAGTCAGCACCATATCATTCCTCCCCAATCTGGCACAAACCCGATTTTGAGATAAACAAAATATCCCTTTACTGCAGCACATGGGAACAAAATGGAATTGACCGCCAACATCACTTATTCAAAAGTAATGCATTCATGTCACGTGAAATCTTATTCCAAGACTTTCAAATTAGAGGTGGCAACTTCATTCAATACTATAAAGTAAGAACAACAATGCTAAAAAGATTCTCAACACACGTGAATACTAAACTACGCATTTGTGTTCAGAAAATTGTAGAACTCCTCCCACAAAACAAAAAACTCCTTTCAAAAGTATCCAAATTAATCTCAAGTACTATTTCAATACACTGACCAATGGCAAAATGGGAAAAAGACCTCTCAATTTCTACTGACAATGATTACTGGGCACAAATCTGTAGAAATACATTCCCAAATGACAAAAACAGAAAAAAACAGTAATTTCCAGCTAATCCAGTTCAAAATATTCCATAGATCACACGTTATGCATTCCATAGATCACACGTTAATTAAAATGGTAAACCTTGAAGCTTGATTCTGTTTGCCTAGGAAAGAATGTCATACAGAAATGTAATGTAATGTCATGTGTCATCTAAATGTAATGTAATGTGATCAAATCCAATCTTCTCATTTTAGACCCCTGTGCACGCACGCCCATATTTGGATCTATTTGACGTTCATGCACCGAATAAAATTGCATCATGAAATACAAGTTACTCTCCAGTTACTCAGTGCTTGAGTTGTTGTTTTTTTGTCACACTGAATACATAAGTTCACATGTATTTATTTTAAAATTAAAATTACATTGTCACAGCATCAGTATTCAACATATACACACATGGAATGATAATACAGAAACTGCAATAGTTAGGAAGGATTAAAAGATTTCCACATAAACACAGTTAACAGAACTTTAAGCTTTTTGTAAGTAATAAAGAGACTCCAGCAATATTTGTACAATTAGTACAAAGTATGAAAGAATTAAGAGAGATTAATTAAGAGTCTGAAATTCTGGTGACAAGCATATCTGTGTTGTGTGTGATCAATGATTCCTGGACATGTACAGTACATAGAGACTTTAATACGTCACATTCATCAATGTTATTTCGAGTGGGATTCTCGACGGCGCAACAGCATTTGAAATTTAAGAGAAGAAGGACTACGAGTAGTCCGCCAAATAAATACTTGGACAGTTGTCAGTGAGAAAAAAAAACTACTCGAGTACTGAATAATTGGTGAGAAACACCAATTTATTCGGTGCATGAACATCAAATAGACAAAAAAATATTATAGGAATGTATTCATTCAAATATTGTGCCGGTTGATGGCCTGGGTTATACAATTGATCATACTCCACTCATATTCCTATACAAACTCAACTCGTTAGTCTGTCTATGGTGTTTTGCTTAGTTTGTCACCATTAACCTTGCTGACTTTCCCAAGACAATGCTGTGTGGTTGTTTTACATACTCAACTTGTAATTGTCTTTTGTTTTATGTTGACATTAAATTTCAACTGAGTGTGGTAATAAAAATCTAAAAGCCTCTTTTTTTTTTTCTTCTGGTAGTTAGTCATCATCACTACCACTAACAGCATGTTCATTTGACTCAAAGGTATGTGCTCAACTCAAAGACCAAACACTAATAATAATTTGCACTAAATATTGTTGTATTCCCAAAAAACAAAAATGTACATCCTAATGACATAAATGGGTTTTTGAAATTCCATTTTTTTTTTTTTTATTATCCATGAATGGTCTCATTAAGAAACAACATCTCTTCTTCCAGGGAGTCTTGAATCAAGGTGGCAGACAGAAAGTTTTCAAAAATAAATAACATAAAAAACAAGGAATTCTTATACATCCATCCATCCATTTTCTGCACCACTTGTAGCACAGCACAGCATGTAAAAAAGTTACATTTCCTGTAGGACTTTGAAGAGACTCACAGTAGGGAGTTTTTATTTTTATTTTTTTTACACAAAACCTTATTTTGCAACTCATTCCTTATTGTTTTCTATGAGTGAGGGGGAAAATACTAACATTATTCATGATATTCTATCTGTTAACAAAATCTGTGCCATGGTTCCAATTGTGTAATGCCTTGCCGTGGAATCTACTCTTTTTTGTAATTAAATGATCTTAATTATTGAATATTTCCGTATTCTACCCGTATCTGTCAAGGGGACTGAAATACGGTATGTTGGTGCATAAGAAAAAACTATGTAATCAAAGCAGAAACAAGTATTTTATTTGGAACATTGGGGTGCATCACAAGTCCCTTAAATGCAACGCTCGTATCTCCTCGTTGCTCCAAACATTGACACGCCGCCATATTAAAGAGTGTCTCAAGGGTCTTAAAGACGCATGGAGGAGTGAGGATCGAGCATTGAGGAGCCTCGACGGGCTAGCTTAAATCGTAGGACGTCTGATTTATCCTTCGTGGAAATCTCATAGCTGCTTGATGGTAACGTTTGGGCCTGCACAAGTTGGATCATGAACAGAGCCGAACTTCAAATTAAATAGTTAATTTTCTTTTTTTGTCGGTTTTGCCTTCATTATTGTAGTTTGAATGTACAAATTTTGCTGAGTGTCTGTTGTATTTGGGGAAGTATTTAATACTAACATGACATAATTACACTGGCTCATGGTTATTATACACCTAACCAACCACATACTGTATTTCTAAGGGTTGTGTAGTGATTAGGCTGTCATTTTGTGAAATGCATTTGGGCATATAAAGAAATCTTTTTTTTTTTTACTGTTGGTTCTACACTGTTTAATACATAAACAACATATCAAAACTTTACATATGTTTAAGAGTCCCTCCAAAAATGAAACCCTGTCCTCTGACGGGTTTGGGATTGACCAATCACTATCGTCCTTGCATCTGCAAAGTTGTAAAGACGAACTGTGTTAATTATATTAGACTTTAATATAATCCCACTTAATATATAAAGCACAAAGTGCTTTATATATTAAGCCACTTCCTCTCCGACATCTGTCCTTCATGGTCTTCACATGCAGCCTGGTGGGGGCTTTCCTGCAATAAACTCCTACACCCTTATCTGATTTCCACTTTATACTATACTGCAATAAACACCCTTGTTTACTCCCAGACCTTTTTGGAAAACAAGTTCGTGCTTATCAACTCTAGTCACAGGAAACACACTGTCCCAACTCATACATGTATTACTAGGATTGGTATTATTCATAACATCGATGGCACAATTTTGCGGAATGATGGCTGGTATTTTCTGTAATAATGGTCTAGGGCCCATGCACACTACACAGTCCTTGTGGGTCACATTAGCAGCTTGTTCTACCATAAGCAACCAATTATTATTCTGTCCTGAAACTCCTGTAATGGACTGAATTTCCCAATCAAAATCACTTTGTGATATTCGTTTTACTACCACCCTTGCTTGGTTGGTGTACTGAATCACTTGGGAGTTCTCTAATAGAGTCATAGTTTTGTTTTCGCAAATTATTATTGGGAAATAGGGGTCTGTTCTAGTAGAAAATGCCCACAAGAGAAAACCCCAACAGGATTTATTAAAAACAGCCGCGTCAGGTGGTCTTAGAGGGTCACTTCCCATGGTTACTTTCATATTTAACATTGATCCTTGTTTTCCAAGTGTTATCTTTTTATGAAAGTACTTTGCCTTGTGACTTTGTCCTATGGACCAATAGTCACCCTTTTGGGTCGTAATTAGAGAATTCCAACTTAAATCTAATACATGTCCTGTAATGTACCACCAATACGTCTCATAACCTTTTCCAGTTATCCGTTTGGTGTTTGCAAATCCCTTTAAATTAGCAATTGGGAGCCTCAATTTAGTCATGTTTGGTGCTACGGTTACCCTAATTGAATTATTATATGCCCATGAATGACAGGAATTGGTGCTCCTGACTGTCCGCTACTATGTCTAACCCTGTGTAAGAGTAAGGGTTGAGTGGTTACTTTATGGTCCGCTCGTTTAACCTTGGGTGATTCCCACAAATACCATACTAACATAAAAATCTAAATAACAGATAGCGTTGACATCCAACACCACATAGCTGATTTTAAACACTTAGGGGTCATTCTGGTTAAAATATCTCCTCTACCTTAGTTTGGTGTCTTATAAGTCAGTCTTCACTGACTTTCAGGTCTTCCCAGATTCTAAACGTCTGAGACCACCCTATTATCAGACTTTTGCTAACCTCCCTTGTCGGAGTTTTCAACCAAAATGACCTTTTTACAATGTGTCAAATGAATCCAAGTTGACCTCTCCGCTATCTTTACAGCTACCATAGGTTGTATATCTGTCTTACCATCCCTCCTGTTGAGACATGTGTTGAACCATGGCTCAATACTGCTGCCCATTTAGATAAGTTTTTTGGTAAGACAGGTTTATTATTTTTTGTCATACATAGATGTCTTTTGTAATGTTTAAGAATTCTGCATGTGTAACCAATTTGCCTGTTGATGATATCATTCCTCTATTCTTCCAATAGTGTGCAAAGGGGTGTACTGTGGCAAATGCATATTGACTATCTGTGTAAATAGTAACATCCTTTCTTCTCATTATTTTACACACTTCTGTTAACGCTGCTAATTCTGCTACCTCAGTTTAATGGGAATTTAATGGTAACCGTTCATCTTTTATTACAGTGTCTTTAGTCACGACTGCATAACCTGTTTGTGGTTTCCCTAGTTCATTTTTCTTAGATGAGCCATCTATAAATAGGATCTCTCCTTTTTCTAAGGGCTGATCTTTCAGGTCACTTCTGCTTTTGGCTGTTGTTTCTGCTAACTCTTGACAATCATGTTTTATTTCACAAAAAGCTTTTTCTGCTTCATCAATCCACTTTAAGGGTGATGTCATTTTGAGGTCTTCCTCATACATCATTTTACTCAGGTGCGCAATGATTTCCGCATAATTTTGAAACTCAGATTCTACGATAATTTGTTATCTTCTATTGCTCACACGTCTGTCCTGCAGCTGCTTTTTTTTTTTTTTTTTTATGAAGGCTTGAGTAGGTGTTATCACATTCCACGACAGTTTAAGGATGTGGTCAATGCCTGGAGGTGTGGGGGCTTTATTGCCTTGTGGCAATCTAGTAAGAGTGTACCCCCATCCTCCAAACGCAAATGCAAACCAAAACTGACCATCCCCATCTAGGGGTACAGAAAACAATGCATTGCTCTACTACAGTAAAGACTATAGCATCTGTTTTCAGTTTTTTTCCTAATTTGTACTTCCTTCAACAAATCTTCCTCATCCTCAGTGAACATTAAGTCTCATTTTTGCTGAGAATGTAGGTGTATCCCTTCTTGTGCCTGAATTGTCCAAAATAGTAACTTTCTTTCTATTCCTGTTGAGGCACTTATTTCTGTATTGTTTGAAAAGGTAACCCAATCAGTTGCTGTCTCACCTTGTTCAACTATTCTCCCTAAGTCTTTCCATTTTGTATGTCTATTATTTATTTTTTTCCAAAAAAATGTGGGGTGGAATCCACATTCTAAACAGTAGTTCCATCTCTTCATTTAATGTTACTCCCGCAACTGCTGTACTTTCTGTATCAGTGTATAAATAAATCACAGTGACTCTGGCTGGTGTTATTTTTGCCAATTTTCTCTCATATTCCACATCTGGACAAGGTGTACCTTTGTGCCAGAGTGTAATATGCAAATCATTCTTTGACATTTTGTCTCGTAATTTGGGGATCATCTTTCTCCCTTCAGTCATTAATGCTGTTACTGTTTATTTTATCTTTTATTATTTTATTTTTTTATTTATTATTTATTTATTTTCCAACATGGAGGGCGTGATTTCCATACTCCTCCAAGGTGCCTGTAGGCAGGCTAATGTAATGTTTGTTAACCCAGCTGCGAATAGCATTTTTTAAACCTGCATGGAGAGCATTCTTTAACTGCTGTTGCAATGGCCCATTTACATCTCCATCCTCCTGCAGGCCGCTGTGAGTCTTGAATACAGTTGTCATTCTTACTCTGTATTCCTCAAAAAGGCTCATCATCCTTTTTTTTTTTTACTCTTGCTATTTCAGTGTAATTTGCTCTCTGTCTGAAACACTGGGTTGCTCTGTTAATTAATCCTTCCACCCGGTGTCCCAATTTACGACTATCATGGCCCAAAATCCCATTTTCATCTCTTGGATTCCATGGTCCTCTAATATTATGCCAATCTGGACCCTTGGATCCACACTTGTTGTACTTCTGCATCATTTAAGTTATATGAACGTCTTAAATTTTTCCAGTTCCTCAACAAACTGGTTTATGTCAGCTTTATGTGGTGTCAGTCCTTCTAATGTGGAGGTAGTGGTAATTTAGGATAAGGGGGGCAGTTACACCTCCCCCATTTTCACTTACTCCTCCAACTCTCTCTTCTCCTCGACACTGATCCTGTCTCATCATCCTCCTTTCTATGGAACATTAATTGTTCTTTTTCCTTTTCTACATATTCTCTGTTCTTTCTTTTCACATTCCTTTGCCTTTCTTATTTTGTCTACTTTCTCTTTCCGTTCTGTTTCCTCAAAATCATTTTCCTTCATTTTTTAAGGTTTTTCTTTTTTTTCTTTTTTTTTATATAATTGATTGATTCCTGCAATGCGGCTATTTTTGTGTATTTAACCAACCATTAAACCGTGTTCAGTGTCTAAATATTAAATTTTATCAGGATCCTGGTTTTTTTCTTCTTTTTAAAAAAATGTAATTTAATAAACTTCCAATCTTTATACTGCAGTGTATCCCTGAGTTTTATTTTACTACTTCCTTTCCCCATTTTAAAGAATTTGGTCCAGTTTGTCAACACCTAGGATGTTCTAAAAACTGGTTTCTTATCAGTGGGACAGCAACTCAAATTTTGTCACGATCGGCAATGCTGTAAGGGCAGATCCCAAAGAATAGACTCCAGGTCAGAGGTCTGAACAATTTTAATCGAATGGCCGAGCATGTGATGGCGAAACATGCGAAACTAAAAGGAACTTACAACAAGAGAGAATCAACAACAGATAACGCAGGACAAACGACAAACGGTCCGTGTGGTATAATCGTAGTGAGCCTAAATTTGGACAGCGGTCAGAACGGCGGCAAACACGGGACAAAAACGAGTGAACATTCCGACGCCCCCTAAAAAGGCTGATGATTACAATGCATGACAGGTGTGTCACCGATGTCCACGCCCACCTTCGCTCACCCAGACACTGCAACACAAATAAAAACAACTTGAAAAACAGGGCCATGACAAATTTTCTGCTGTGGTAATTCTCACTTCAACCTTTTCAGGTGGAGAATTCTTGCCTTCGCATCCACACAAGTCTGCTGTTTTCAACCCCACTGTTTTGGTATGGAATGAAAAACCTAGTGGTCTCCCATTTCCCGTTTACACTCTCATTCAAACAGTTTTTATTCACACTGGCTCGTTAGAGGACTCCGCCATCCTATACGGAATTTAACTACGTCTGTCAACAGCTCGTTAGAGGACTCTGCCGTCCGATACGGAATTTAACTACGACGCCACGAAACTTTCCTAGTTTATTTTCTGACCCGCCATTGACTAGTATTCACAGGGTTTTTCTCAGGTTTCGCAAACCTTTTCCTTATTCATTCATACCTTTTTAAATGAAAACTCTTTATTGTTATTATTATAACTCAACTCACCCCCGTCTGTCTTCTCAGAGTACCGTCAACCTTTAGATTCCAGCTGTCCCGGAAAGGGTTTTCTGGACTCACTTTAAATGGAGTCCGCCATGGCCATGGTCTTTATACTGCAATCCACCCGCCCGCTGGATTCGTCAGGTATGTTGGTATCCGGCTCGAAGGACCATTTAAATGTCAGGTTCAAGACACCTAAAACACTTGTAAAAAAACAAGACAGACACCGAGGCAGTTCAGTTTTCAGACTTGCAAGGAGAAACGGACGAGAGTGTGTTTAGTTACAGTCTCTATACCGCTCTGAGTTCACTCTGTCCGTCCCCTCTCTTTTTATTTGCTTTGGGCAGATCCTAGTTACACAGCTGTTGTTGTTATAAAGTTGGGGGAGCAAATAGCAGCATCGTAAACAATCACATATATGACTCTTTGTGGAGATGTGTTCTTCCTCAGAGTTGATTGCTTCAACCTTTGACTTCTGACCGCAAAATGTTCCAGCCGCTATCTTTGTGATGAGGGCCCAGTCCTCTTCACAGACGTCAACTTTTATGATACAATCAACATACTGCTAAATGCATGCTTTGAAAATACTATAAGAGTAAATATGGGATAACAATGTACTTTTATTCTAACACAGGCTGTGATTGGTCCGTGGCTTCACACAAGAGACATTGGTGTTTCCTCATTACATCGCCAATAATATACGTTTTATCGCACATGTACTGCACTTACTGACGTTTAACGGAGAGGTCTAATATATTTCATGAAAGTGTGACATTTAGTCTTTCTTATCGACCAGAAAAGCCACTAAAAATGCACAGTGGAGTCTGGTATGTACGGTGCCACAACCAGCATGTGGCAGTGTTGAGTTGAGCGGGTGTGCTGGAGCCTATCCCAGCTATCATCGGGCAGGAGGCGGGGTACACCCTGAACTGGTTGCCAGCCAATCGCAGGGCACATACCATTCGCACTCACATTCACACCTACGAGCAATTTAGAGTTCTCAATTAACCTACCAGGCGGCACGGTGGGTGACTGGTTAGAGCGTCATCCTCACAGTTGTGAGGACCTGGGTTCAATCCCCGGCCCCGCCTGTGTGGAGTTTGCATGTTCTCCCCGTGCCTGCGTGGGCTTTCTCCGGGCACTCTGGTTTCCTCCCACATCCCAAAAACATGCATGAATTGGAGACTCTAAAATACCTGTACATGTAAATGAAAACAAGTGGCCATAGTTCGAAATGTTGAACTCAATGTTGAATTCAACTTCAGTCTCTCCTTCCGTCCCGGTTCAGTATATCGTATATAATGAAATAACTTCACCTTTGCCATTTCCCAACTTCTTAACACTCTTTCCTCCTGAACCTTAACTTATTTTAATTGCATTGAACCCATTAAAAGGAATCAGTATTTAATCTACGCTGAGATTTGCCAGCACCAGATGCTCTTCTTTTGTCTCATCAGAGGTCTATTATCCCTCAATTACACTGGGTTGCCAAAAAAAAAAAAAAAAGAAAGTCAGTTGTTTACGTTTTTTCAACTGATTTTGGACAATTTTGCATTGCTGAATCTGAAAATGACATCCATTTCTCTTGTCCAGGTTAGGTGTTTATGCCAAGTTTTAAACAGTTTATTGATCAAATGTTACAAAATTTGCTTACTGAAAATTGAATTGTAGACAGATAAAAGTAAGTACCTCTAAACTAAACGTAACATCATCATTGTTCAAAATTCAGGGCATGATCTTCTAAAGCGAAAATACCTGTACATGTTAACGAAAACGTGAGGGCATAGTTCAAAATGTTGAACTCAATGTTGAATTCAACTTCAGTCTCTCCTTCCGTCCCGGTTCCTGCAATAGCAAGCCAGATGCCCTGTCTCGGATTTACTAAACCCCTCCAGTCCAGCAGAACCAGAATCCATCCATCCATTCCTCGTGTTTCGTTGGTGCAGCTACTTAGAAGATCGAGCAGGTGGTCAAGAAGGCTCAAAAGACTTACCCAACTTGATCCCAAGACTGGGCCTCCGAACCACCTGTTCGTCCCTGATTCCGCACGCTCTGACGTCCTACAGTGGGCCCACAACTCTAGGCTCACTTGTCAACCTGGCATCACCCGCACTATTCAGTTCGTCCAGCCGTACCTCCCAATGATCAAAATACGCCCACAATTCCCTTACCAGTTCCGCTACCGGTATGTCCCCGTTCACGGCTTGCTACGGTTTCCAACCCCAATTATTCAAAGAACAGGAGCAGGCGGTGGCGGTTCCCGCGGTTTAAGATCATATCAAAATGGTCCAGACCATGTGGAAGGACGTCTGGGCGGGTTTGACCCGGTCTGCGGAACCAAACAAATGGCTCGCGGACCGTCAGCGCTCCCCTATGCCTGAATACAAGGTGGGTCAGTCCTTTGGCTTTCTTCCCATGACCTCCCACTCCAGACAGAATCCTGCACACTCACTCTGCGCTTTATTGGTCCCTTCCCTATTACTAAAATTGTCAATCCCACTTCTGTTCAACTGAAACTTCCGTAGTCTCTGAAGATTCACCCTACATTGCACATATCGCTACTCAAGCCTGTCTCCTCCTGCGCTCTTAGCCATCCGACCGTGCCCCCTCCACCTCCCCGCATTATTGACAACCACTCAGCCTTCACGGTTTCGCACATCCTCGGTGTGAGGCCCAGGGGGAGGGGGTTCCAGTACTTGGTTGACTGGGAGGGGTATGGTCTGGAGGAGCGTTCCTGGATTTCCCGTAAACTGATCCACAATGACTCCTTCCTGACGGATTTTTATTCGGCTCACCCAGGGAAGCCTGGCAGGACGCCGGGAGGGGTCCGTTAATAGGGGGTACAGTAATGAGCTGCCCTGCAGTTCCATTGTTGAAGTCTGGGTGGCGCTTTGCGCCCTCTCTCTTCCCTCCCCTCTCTCTTTACAGCACCTTCCTTGGCTGCGCACCTGTCAGCAATCAGCCCTCGTTACCACCTGCATTTAAGCACGCCATATCCCGGAAACTCTCGCCAGAGTATTGCAGCTTCAACAGCAGGAGCACGGCTCTTCAGTCTCAAAGTAAGCCTACTCAATTCCTTGTGTCCTTTCTGACCTTCGTGTCTCTCCTTGTTCTCAGTGTTCCCTCCATGTCCCTTGCTCCCACGTCGCCAACCCAGCCACCTGCCCTCGTCACCGCCTACCACGTATTCCCTGCCTACCCGCCAGTGCACCTCAAGGACCATCTACATTTTCCTTTCTTCAAAAAACTGTTCGTCACAACCTCTCCGACTGCTCTTGGGTCCAGCCTCCATCCGTTCGTGACAATTTTGCCAACAAAAATAAAATGTATAGAATTTTTAGACTTTTTAACCATGTCATTAAAAAATATATTTTTATACTCAGAAAAAAAGATTAGTGTATGGATGAATTCATGCTTGTCGAACCGTGAATGTGTGGAGGTCGACTGTACAGTACTTTTGCTCCTTTGCTAATTCAAAGTCTGGAGGCGTATCAGAGTAGGACAAGGGCAACATCTGTCGTTCATTTTTATTTGTTTAAAACCTCTCCTGATTTCCCAAAGAATTTTGAGTCTAACCCTAAAAATAATTGGAACTAAAATGTAAGAGAAATTAATTGACTCGTACTGGTTTCCCATCCACTGCGAATGGCTGGCGACCAGTTTGGGGTGTAACCCGCCTCTTGCCCGAAGATAGCTCGGATAGGCTCCAGCACACCCGCGACCCCAGTGAGGATAAGTGGAATGGAAGATGAATGAATGGTTTCCCATCCATCCATTTTCTATTTAGGAGAAGATGGCTTTGCACCTGTCTTCAGCAGCACATGCACACTTATCCTTTAAGCACGAGCATATTACAAATGTCAAGGATAGAGGTTTTTGTTGTTGCTTTTTAAAAATTTTTGGGGTGTTTTTTCAAAACAATGGCTGATGCAGGAAAAATGCAGCCCTATGGGTGGCACAAGTCAGTGCAAACTGTAGGCCGGTCCCAAGCCCGGATAAATGCAGAGGGTTGTGTCAGGAAGGGCATCCGGCTTAAAACCTTGCCAAACAAATATGAGCGTTCATCCAAAGAATTCCATACCGGATCGGTCGTGGCCCGGGTTAACAACGTCCGCCACCGGCGCCGTCAACCTGCGGGGCGCCGTTGGAAATTCAGCTACTGTGGGTCGAAGTCAAAGAAGAAGAAGAGGAGGTGGAAAGCGGGTTCTTCGGCAGAAAGAGAAGAGGAAAACACAGAGCCTAGAACTGAATGTGGGGACTTTGAATGTTGGGACTATGACAGGAAAATCTCGGGAGTTGGTTGACATGATGATGAGGAGAAAGGTTGATATATTGTGTGTCCAGGAGACCAGGTGGAAAGGCAGTAAGGCTAGAAGTTTAGGGGCAGGGTTTAAATTATTTTACCATGGTGTCGATAGGAAGAGAAATGGAGTCGGGGTTATTTTAAAAGAAGAGTTGGCTAAGAATGTCTTGGAGGTGAAAAGAGTATCAGATCGAGTGATGAGGCTGAAATTTGAAATTGAGGGTGTTATGTGTAATGTGATTAGTGGCTATGCCCCACAGGTAGGATGTGACCTAGAGGTGAAAGAGAAATTCTGGAAGGAGCTAGATGATGTAGTTCTTAGCATCCCAGACAGAGAGAGAGTCGTAATTGGTGCAGATTGTAATGGACATGTTGGTGAAGGTAATAGGGGTGATGAAGAAGTGATGGGTAAGTACGGCATCCAGGAAAGGAACTTGGAGGGACAGATGGTGGTAGACTTTGCAACAAGGATGCAAATGGCTGTAGTGAACACTTTTTTCCAGAAGAGGCACGAACATAGGGTGACCTACAAGAGCGGAGTTAGAAGCACACAGGTGGATTACATCTTGTGCAGACGATGTAATCTGAAGGAGGTTACCAACTGTAAGGTAGTGGTAGGGGAGAGTGTGGCTAGACAGCATAGGATGGTGGTGTGTAAGATGACTCTGGTGGTGGGGAGGAAAATTAGGAAGACAAAGGCAGAGAAGAGAACCATGTGGTGGAAGCTGAGACAGGACGAGTGTTGTGCAGCTTTTCGGGAAGAGGTGATACAGGCTCTCGGTGGACGGCAGGAGCTTCCAGAAGACTGGACCACTGCAGCCAAGGTGATCAGAGAAGCAGGCAGGAGAGTACTTGGTGTATCTTCTGGCAGGAAAGGAGAGAAGGAGACTTGGTGGTGGAACCTCACAGTACAGGAAATCATACAAGGAAAGAGGTTAGCTAAGAAGAAGTGGGACACTGAGAGGACAGAGGAGAGGCGAAAGGAATACATTGAGATGCGACACAGGGCAAAGGTAGAGGTGGCAAAGGCAAAACAAGAGGCATATGATGACATGTATGGCAGGTTGGACACTAAAGAAAGAGAAAAGGATCTATACAGGCTGGCCAGACAGAGGGACAGAGATGGGAAGGATGTGCAGCAGGTTAGGGTGATTAAGGATAGAGATGGAAATATGTTGACTGGTGCCAGCAGTGTGCTTGCTAGATGGAAAGAATACTTCGAGGAGTTGATGAATGAGGAAAATGATAGAGAAGGGAGAGTAGAAGAGGTAAGTGTGGTGGACCAGGAAGTGGCAATGATTAGTAAGGGGGAAGTTAGAAAAGCATTAAAGAGGATGAAAAATGGAAAGGCAGTTGGTCCTGATGACATTCCTGTGGAGGTATGGAAGCATCTAGGAGAGGTGGCTGTGAAGTTTTTGACCAGCTTGTTCAATAGAATTCTAGTGCCTGAGAAGATGCCTGAGGAATGGAGGAAATGTGTACTGGTGCCCATTTTTAAGAACAAAGGTGATGTGCAGAGCTGTGGCAACTATAGAGGAATAAAGTTGATGAGCCACACAATGAAGTTATGGGAAAGAGTAGTGGAGGATAGACTCAGGACAGAAGTGAGTATTTGCGAGCAACAGTATGGTTTCATGCCTAGAAAGAGTACCACAGATGCATTATTTGCCTTGAGGATGTTGATGGAAAAGTACAGAGAAGGTCAGAAGGAGCTACATTGTGTCTTTGTAGATCTAGAGAAAGCCTATGACAGAGTACCCAGAGAAAAACTGTGGTACTGCATGCGGAAGTCTGGAGTGGCAGAGAAGTATGTTAGAATAATACAGGACATGTACGAGGGCAGCAGAACAGCGGTGAGGTGTGCTGTAGGTGTGACAGAAGAATTTAAGGTGGACGTGGGACTGCATCAGGGATCAGCCCTGAGCCCCTTCCTTTTTGCAGTGGTGATGGATAGGCTGACAGATGAGGTTAGATTGGAATCCCCGTGGACCATGATGTTTGCAGATGACATTGTGATCTGCAGTGAAAGCAGGGAGCAGCTGGAGGAACAGTTAGAAAGATGGAGGCATGCACTGGAAAGAAGAGGAATGAAGATTAGCCGAAGTACAACAGAATATATGTGCATGAATGAGAGGGCTGGTGGGGGAAGAGTGAGGTTACAGGGAGAAGAGATAGCAAGGGTGGAGGACTTTAAATACTTGGGGTCAACCGTCCAGAGCAATGGTGAGTGTGGTCAGGAAGTGAAGAAACGGGTCAAAGCAGGTTGGAACGGGTGGAGGAAGGTGTCAGGTGTGTTATGTGACAGAAGAGTCTCTGCTAGGATGAAGGGCAAAGTTTATAAAACAGTAGTGAGGCCAGCCATGATGTACGGATTAGAGACAGTGGCACTGAAGAGACAACAGGAAGCAGAGCTGGAGGTGGCGGAAATGAAGATGTCTAGGTTCGCTCTTGGAGTGACCAGGTTGGATAAAATTAGAAATGAGCTCATCAGAGGGACAGCCAAGGTTCGATGTTTTGGAGACAAAGTTAGAGAGCGCAGACTTTAATGGTTTGGACACGTCCAGAGGAGAAATAGTGAGTATATTGGAAGAAGGATGATGAGGATGGAGCTGCCAGGCAAGAGAGCTCGAGGAAGACCAAAGAGAAGGTTGATGGATGTCGTGAGGGAAGACATGATGGCAGTTGGTGTTCGAGAGGAGGATGCAGGAGATAGGCTTACATGGAAAAGGATGACGCGCTGTGGCGACCCCTAACGGGACAAGCCGAAAGGAAAAGAAGAAGAATGGCTGATGCAGGAAAACAAGGTAATGCTTTTGTGACCTCTCGGCTGTATTGTTGTCTACCTCTAACAAGAGGAAGTCTTTAGATATTGTCCAGTTAGTCCACAATATTACTGCTTGACTACTGACAAGAACTGGAAGAAGAGGTCACCATACATTTAATAAAATCAAACGACATTTATCAATCCATCCATCCATTTTCTCAGCCGCTTCTCCTCATTAGGGTCGCAGGCGTGCTGGAGCCTATCCCAGCTATCATCGGGCAGGAGGCGGGGTACACCCTGAACTGGTTGCCAGCCAATCCCAGGGCACATATAAACAAACAACCATTCGCACTCACATTCACACCTACGGGCAATTTAGATACTTCAATTAATCTAGCATGCATGTTTTTGGGATGTGGGAGGAAACCGGAGTGCCCGGAGAAAACCCACGCAGGCACGGGGAGAACATGCAAACTCCACACAGTCGGGGCCAGGGATTGAACCCGGGTCCTCAGAACTGTGAGGCTGACGCTCTAACCAGTCGGCCACCGTGCCGCCCAAACAAGATTTAGTTATGGCAATTTTCAAACAGTAAAAATGCACCCCAAGTGGGTGGATACTAGGCTGAAGCCCCCCCAAAAATAGCCCTAGCGACGCCACTGAGTTGAACCAATTTTAAAAAGTACCAGAGAGGCTGACCAAGTTATGGAGTCTGTTTAATAAAAAAAAATAAGTGATCTACTCGCAGGGGTGTCAAACTCATGCATCCATCCCTTTTCTGTACCGCTTATCCTCACGTGGGTCGTGGGCGTGCTGGAGCCTATTCTAGCTATCTTTGGGTGAGAGGCGGGGTACACCCTGAACTGGTCGCCAGCCAATTGCAGGGCACATAGAAACAGACAACCATTCGTACTTACATTCACCCCTACGGGCAATTTAGTCTTCAATTAACCTGCCACGCATGTTTTTGAGACGTGGGAGGAAAACGGAGTACCTCGAGAAAACCCATGCAGGCACAGGGAGAACATGCGAACTCCACACAAGCGAGGCCGGGATTTGAACCCCGGCTCCCAGAACTGTGAGGCAGATGTGTTAACCAGTCGGCCACTTCCACTATTTTTTAGGTGCTCATAATTACAACTAAATATGGGAAAATATTCACATTTATTGATTATTGTTGCAAATCTCGTTTTAAATCATACGAGCAAGTTCAAATGTCATAAATTTGTGCAATGTCAACAATATTATGAATCAGTTTTCATTTACACATGCAACTTCCAGATCACAATAGATCTATTAACTGTATGTGTACCTTTTATAAAACAACTTTTTTAGAAATAATTTTAAATTTACATACATTTTCACATCCATCTGGAAATCTTGAACAGCTCAACTGACTCATCGCACCTTGCAAACTAAGGTGGAAACCTTTCAGCATGAACATGAGCATGAGCAGTCATCCCCTACTTTGTAAATGTATACAGGCAGATTGACAAAAATGAAGACAAAGTTAATGTATTAGCTGTCTATTAAAGACATACATATCCACAGTAAGTGCAAAATAAAAACTTTAGCTGCTTATTTAATAGTCACCCAGTAGCTTGCCATAAAAAGCTGAAAACACGAACAACGAATTTATATGAGGTTAGCATTAGTCAGCATAAACAATTTGCAACCCCTCTCCAACTATTAGCAACCATTAAATTAGGTTGTAGCCTATGTCTCAGTAAAGAAGTGACGCCAGCTCTTTCCTGTCAAGGAGTCGTCACCACAGCGAGGCAGTCGCATGATTTCCTTATCTGAAGTAATCCAACCATTTTTGTTTGGTGCGATACAAAAGAGTTTCACAATTTGTAATACCCTATCTTTTAACCTGTGATAGCAATTGTTGTACATGTGATCACAACGTAACAGTTTGACTGAGGAAAATGGACTTCAAACTATTTTTTGTCTGCTGAGGAAAGACAATGCAAAGACCAGCGGCAAGAAAAGGTGAGCAAATAAAGGTGTGGCTCCACTGCCAGGTAACAACGTGCGGAGGTTACTGCCACTAGAGTCACGCAGACATTGAAGCAACAAGCACAGCTTTGGATTCTTGGTCGATCCGATTGACTGTCAGCAGCGTCACTGTCAGCTGAAAGACCCGTCCACGCATTTTACCATCCTATTTTTTCTTTTCTTTTTCTTTTTGAAGAGCTTGATGTTTTTCGCTGCTTTGGGAATGGATAGACCCACTTTCATTGTGAGGAGAGCATAAAAAGGCCAGAAAGTGACTTTGCCACATGTGAAAACAGGTGTGTACATGTTATTAATGGAATATGCCTATTGTGTGCCTATTATCCATTGTTGTTTTGTGTATTCATGATCCTTGACAATTAATTAAAAAGGGCAGGACGTACAAGATGACAATTTTGATGCAGTAAGTAAGTAAGAACAATAGCCAGATGTTTATAGCCGGATGTGGTTAGAGTAGCCAAATACTGTACTCAAGTAAGAGTACTGTTACTTAAGAATAATATGACTCAAGTACAAGTAAAACGTAGTCCTTCAAATAAATACTTCAGTAAGAGTAAGAAAGTACTCAAAGAAAAAACTAACCAAGTACTGAGTAATTGGTGAGTATCTTCAGATGAAAAAAAAAATAAAATAAAATGTGAATGTGAATATTCTGGTTAGACTGGTTAGAGCAGACGGTCTAACCAGTCGTTCACCGTGCCGCCCTGAACAATATAATTTAATCTAAAATATAATAAATAAAATCTTTATAAAATAAAGAATAAAATCTTTGCGGCACGGTGGACAACTGCCTCACAGTTCTGAGCACCGGGGTTCGAATCCTGGCCTCGCCTGTGTGGAGTTTGCATGTTCTCTCCGTGCCTGCGTGGGTTTTCTCCGGGCACTCCGGTTTCCTCCCACATCCCAAAAATATGCATGGTAGGTTAATTGAAGACTCTAAATTGCCCTTAGGTGTGAATGTGTGCGCGAATGGTTGGTTGTTTTCTATGTGCCCTGCGATTGGCTGGCAACCAGTTCAGGGTGTACCCCGCCTCCTGACCGATGATAGCTGGGATAGGCTCCAGCACGCCTCCGACGCTAGTGAAGATAAAGCAGTGCAGAAGATGGATGGATGAATCTTTACAAAATAAAAAATTAAGGAAAATCACAAGCGGTTACGTTGGATTGGAAGTCAAAAACCATCCATCCATCCATCCATTTTCTGAGCCGCTTATCCTCACTTGGGTCGCGGGCGCGCTGGAGCCTATCCCAGCTGTCATCGGGCAGGAGGCGGGGTACACCCCGAACTGGTTGCCAGCCAATCGCAGGGCACATACAAACAGACAACTATTCGCACTCACAGTCATGCCTACGGGCAATTTAGAGTCTCCAATTAATGCATGTTTTTGGGATGTGGGAGGAAACCGGAGTGCCCGGAGAAAACCCACGCAGGCACGGGGAGAACATGCAAACTCCACACAGTCGGGGCCAGGGATTGAACCCGGGTCCTCAGAACTGTGAGGCTGACGCTCTAACCAGCAAGTCAAAAACCAAAGTCTAAAAATAGATTGCGCATGCAATAATTGATTACCAAAAAAATAAAGTAACGAGTGGCATGTAGACCATTGTAATGGAGTAAAAGTACCGTTTCTTCTTAAAATAAATACTCAAGTAAAAGTAAAAAAGCATGATTCATTAAAACTACTCTGACAGGTACAATTTGTCCCAAGTGTTACTTGAGTAAATGTACCGCCTTCCTACACACCTCTGTTAATAGCAGGGTTGTCACTCATTTTCATCATGAGCTGTTGTGAGTGTGAAAATCAAATAAATGTATGATTATTACATACTGTATACACAATTGCCCCTGTATTTCGATGTGAATTTCTTATCACAAGTCAAGAAAATAGTGACAATCAAATATTTTAACACAAAAAAAAATAATTAAAGGGAGAGTTTGCAGTTTTTCAACTGTGAACAAGATTTTAATTTTGCCTCATCATTAACTGCAAACTCTCCCTTTAATTTAGGTTCAGGCAGGATTTGGAGGAAAACGTTTGTACTATCTGTAATAAGTGAAGAAAGAAATTTATTTTGGTGAAGATTTTCTGCCAAAACGAAAAGAAGAAATCCATTTAGCAAGAAACATGAAATATATTTTCTATAGTGGGACACAAATAATGATGGGGGGAATATTTGAGTATGAGTGATATGAGTAAGACACCTGTGGTTTATAATAACCATGTCTAATTCAGTTTCAACATGTCTCTCTCTCATCTCTCAGCCACAAAATGTTGAATGGCAAGCAAAACAGAAGATGCAGTGCTACACGGCCTTACTGTCTTTTCTTCATATTGGCACTTGCAGCAGTTTTATTTTATTACAGAATAAACATGGATGACAGTGCAATTGATTGGAGACATAAAACCTGGATGCAATATAATGCAACAAAGTGGTGGACTGGGCTGAAAAGTGGAATCCATGAAAAGATTTCTCTCATAGGAGTTAATTGGAAACCTTCTGCCCAGGCCATGAAAACTGGACAAACGAGTGAACTAAGTCACCTTGAAACTCAGGAGGTTGCAGAAAATCAGTCGACCCCTGTATCCCGGAGCCCATATAATGTGGCGTACCCCTTTGAGTATCACTTTATTATAAATGAGCCCACAAAATGTGAAGAGCAGAAACCTTTTGTGGCTCTGATAGTTCCTGTGGCGCCCCACAACAGGCGTCATCGTGACATTATCCGCAACACATGGGGAGGGGAAAGTGTGGTGTTGGGGAAGGTGGTCAATGTCTTCTTTCTGATGGGGCTGCACACTGGGGAACCTGTAGAGGAGCTTGAAGAGCATTTGCAGCAAGAGAGCAAAGAGCATGAAGACTTGATCCAGAGCAATTTTCTGGACTGTTACAATAACCTGACCATCAAAACCATGGTGATGCTAGAGTGGCTCAATTCCTACTGCTCCACTGCCACTTATGCCATGAAGATCGATTCAGACACGTACCTCAGTGTCAGAAATCTCATTACCATGTTGTCAACTGCTCCAAAAACAAACTACATGACTGGACTTGTGGCCACTAAAGCAGCAGTCCTGAGAGATCCCACCTCCAAGTGGTATCTCCCAGTGAATATTTACCCGAAACCTCTGTATCCACGCTATGCTCTGGGTCTGGGTTATGTTCTGTCTTTGGACCTGCCTAAAAGGCTTGTGGAAGCTACCAGACATGTCAAAGCCATTTACATTGAAGATGTGTACTTGGGGTTGTGCATGGAATACCTGGGTATCCCTCTCACAGACCCTCCAAATTGGGATTACTTCCATGTCTTCCCTGTGCCATACAATCGTTGTGCTTATTCCAAACTTGTTGTCACCACCTTAGATGGAGATACCAATCTCACGTGGGTTTGGAAAGACTTACACGAAGCAGGGAAGGCCTGCTGATCTGTCAAAATATGATTTGCACTACTATTTTACAGTATATGAAAATGTCCTTCCGCCGAATATCTGAAATGTTGTAATGACCAATAAACAAGCAGGACAAAACTATCAAGACCTTATTGTTAGATCAGCCTGATCTCCTCTGAAGTTCACATTTTTATTCATGTAGTCGCTGACGTTTCTGATCTTGTCTACTGGGTGAGTGACAATAACTTGGACAAAAATGTGTTTGCTGCTTTCTGTGGCGTTCAAAGTTTTAAATTGTACATTACAACAATTTGTGTCGGAATTTACAAAACGTTCACCTCGTTAATGAGTGGACAATTTGAATAAGTACATTGCTAAAATGTAACTAACACATTTAAGTTCAGAGCTCAAACAGTAGAGGACATATTCACGCCACTGTATACATGACGCCAAGCATTACAGCTCTTGTGTTTTTAAAGATGTGTTTCAACACGTCTCTACCTTGAACAACCTGCATTTAAGAAACGCAGACATCACACGTCCTGCCATGACTCTCAGCATTTTGCACTCACTGAATAGCAGGCAAGTAACTTTATATTCACAGGGTAAATGCATGGTCCTACTTCCTGCTGAACGTCAAAGTCAAGGTGAGAAGCTCAAAAATGAATGAATGAATGAATGAATATATTGGTTAGCTTTTATTTTCAGCAGACTAGCAGTCCTTCTGTTATCTGATGGAAACATTTGCATGTTGCAACAAGCCCCTACATGTTTTGTTTGCATCACATGTACAGCTTGGACGGTGGAGCAATGAAGACTTGGCACATTAGCGGGACATTATATACTTTGGAGTATATAATGGATAATGCTCTGGAGTGTGTTTTTTTTTTTAAAACATTACCTCACTGGACACCTTTTTGTATGAGGGAATCCTGTTGCTTTTTATGTTAAAGATGTTCATGTTTCATTGAGAATTAATCTCACTGAAACATGATACAGTATCAGTATCTCACAAAAGTGAGTACACTCCACTTATGTTCGTAAGTATTTATTACTAGGTTTAAGTATTACTACGAAGTGTCAATACTTAATTATAAAATAATTAAATTTTGAGCAGTGTCTTAATCTATAAAGAATCTCTCTCTTTCTTTCTTTCTCTCTCTCGTATATAACGCTATTGGGGCCATTTTATTCATCGAACGATAAGTGGATATAGTAATTATTGTTACAACTGGGCCGGCCCTAGTCAATGTGGCGCCCTAGGCGCGATTTTATATGCCGCCCCACTCCATCAATGATTTACATACGCTTACAAAAAAGTCAAATATCAATAGTTTTTAACATTGCCTTTCATTTATATGATAACATGCCACAAAATTGAAAATATATGTAGTGTACTGACTAAAATGTGTTGAACTATATTTGTTTGAATTGCTGTTGCGAAAACTAGTTAAAAGTTTGTTTGGTTCTTTGTGTGGATGGGGTGTCCTGCGTTCCGAGGGGTCTGTGAACATTTCAGGGTTTTTATTTTTTTAATGATTGATTGAATGGGTGGTGCGTCCAATGGGATTGGGGGAAGGAGGTGGGTCGTGTGGAAAGAGCAGGAGATGCGGTGGGAGAGAAGAGTTGTTTTTTGGGGTTCTTGACCTGGTTTTTCCACGCGAAGGGCACAAAAATGAAGGGAACAAACAATGCTACGATCAGAGAGTTCGTTTCTGTCCATTAGTCTCTGGTGACAGGGTGTTAATCAGAAATCTTGGACTGCAAGGAAAACACAAGCTAGCTGATCGTTGGAAAGCTACACCATACATTGTGGAGAGTCAACTCCCTGGTTTGCCTGTGTTCAAGTTGAAGCCAGAGAACGGACAAGGCTCTAACAAAGTATTGCACCGAAATCACATTCTGCCCATTGGACAGGAAGTGAAATTGAATGTGGAAAAGAATGAAGATACACTTCAACGCAAAAGGAGAGCCAGCAAAAGACTCAAAGCAAAGAGGGCTGAAAACTGTAATCTTTCTGGTGTACCAGCGCTTGATCATGTTGAAAAGATTGAGTCTGCATCTGACTCAGAAGAGGATGAAATGGGTGTGTGGTATGATTATCACTCCATATGTGAGTCAAGACAACCGGAAGCTCAGGAAACTGTTCAATCAGAACCTGTCAGCCTGGATTTGGATCAAGTTGTCCCTCCAATTAACCAAGAGATGGATGAGGTTACAGTTGAGGCACCTGCGGCAACAGATGACGATGGATCCGTAGTGCAAGATGAGACTTTTGAAAGTACTGTTGATACTGGAAGGGACACTGAAGCACAGACATTCGATGTAACGACTGCGAGACAAGACAGTGTTACAGAGAGTTCAGACGAGGCACGATGGCCTCAAAGACTGAAAAGGGTTCCTACCCGACTAACCTATGACTTGTTAGGGAGTCCAAGCTCTGTGGCAGTTAGTACTCATACAGTCTCTCTGGCTAAGGTTGATGATAAGATGATTTTGGATACTGTTGCCTTTTCGGATTGCCTGCCTGTGTACCGACCTCTGCTCGTTTATTAAACTTTTGTGAAACTGTCCATTTGTTTTGGAGTCGTGGATTTTGGGTCCTGTCCGCTGTTCCGTTCATGACAGATCTGGCTTTTGGATCTACTTTAGTATGACTCTGATGGCAAAGACGTCGCAAGCAAAAGTACAAAGGAATGTTGAAGTGTCACTCAGTGCAGAACTACATCGGGGGAAATACAAGAAACATGACAACAGATTTTCAACACCCTAATGCGAAAACAAGTGGAACTAGAAAATAACAAGAAGCACGCATGCTTCAACATTTACTGTGCAACACAAAAACAGTGCACTTCAAAGTTCAAACTGCGAAGCAGAAAATGTGTCATTAATAGGAGCACCCAAAACATAAAATTTTTCATTTGCTATTTTTTTTTTTATATTCTTAAATAACTGTACACCAGAGAACAGTGGTTATAAAAAAAAATTCATGTCAGGGATGGGGTGTGTTTGTTTTATATTTTGCCAACAGTGCCAAGAATAGAAAATACACTATCAGTGACCCCCAAATATAGAACTGTATTTGGTTAATACTGTGTTATTACAAACCCAAATTCCGATGGAGGTGGGACGTTGTCTAAAACGTACATAAAAACAGATTACATGATTGTCAAATCCTTTTCAACCTATAGTCAACTATATATACTACATATATATACTACAAAGCCCACATATTTAACATCAACATTTTATTTTTTTACAAATATTCTTTCTCTCTGAATTTGGTGCCTTCAACACGTTCCATAAAGCTTGGACTGGAGCAACAAAAGACTGGGAAAGTTGAGAAATACTAAAAAATAAACACACCTGTTTGGAACATTCCACAGGTGACTAGGTCAACTGGAAACTGGTGAGTGTCATGATTGGGTTTCAAAGGAGCATCCCTGAAAGGCTCAGTTTTTCACGAGCAAGGATGGGGCGAGGTTCATCCCTTTGTGAAAAATTGCATGAGCAAATATACAATTGCAAGGAATTTAAGGATTTCATCATTTACAATCCATAATGTCATCAAAAGATTCCGAGAATCTGCAGAAAGGCTGAAAACCAACATTGAAGGTCCGTAACCTTTGATCCCTCAGGTGGCACGGCATTAAAAACCGGCACCATTGTGTAAAGGATATTGCCACGTGGGCTCAGGAACACTTTATAAAACCGTTCTCTATTAACACAGCTCGTCACTACATCTAGAAATGCAAGTTAAAACATTACCATGCAAAGCGAAAGCCATATACAGTATCAACAACACCCAGAAATGCCTCATGCTTCTCTGGGCCCAAGCTCATCTGAGATGGACTGAAGCAAAGTGGAAAAGTGTGCTGTGGTCTTACGAGTCCACATTTCAAATTTTTGGGGGAAATCATGGATCCGGGCCAAAGGGGAAAAGGACCATCCGAACTATCAGCGCAAAGCTCAAAAGCCAACATCTGTTCTGGTATGGGGGTGTCTTAATGCCCATGGCATGCGTAACTTGCACATCTGTGACGGCGCCATTAATGCTGCCATCCAAGCAACGTCTTTTTCAGGGACGTCCCCGCTTATTTCAGCAAGGCAATACCAAGCCACATTCTGCATGTGTTACTACAGTGTGGCTTTGTAGTAACAGAGTGTGAGTACTCGACTGGCCTGCCAGCAATCCAGACCTGTCTCCCATTGAAAATGTGTGGTGCATTATGAAGCGCAAAATACGACAACAAAGACACCGCACTGTTGAGCAACTGTACATTGCATACATTGTACATCAAGCATGAATGGAAAAGAATTCCACTGTCAAAGCTTCAACAATTAGTGTCCGCAGTTTCCAGATGTTTATTGAGTGTTGTTAAAATAAAAGGTGATGTAACACAGTGGTAAACATGCCCCCGTCTCAGCAAATTCGAAATGAGTGAATATTTGAAAAATAAATAAATAACATAAATGTAATCCCTTCAAACATTAAATATCTTGTCTTTCTATTGCATTCAATTCAATACAGGTTGAAAAGGATTTGCAAAACACTGTACTGTGTTTTTATTTACGTTTTACACAACATCCAACTTTTTGGGAATTGGGGTTTATAGAATGTTTCAAAATGGGAATGATTATCTTTACCTTTGAGTCTGTTGGCATTGCAAGAATACAGCTCAAGTATCTTAAGTGTTCCGAATATTGTTAGATGCCTATTTACATTGCACCTCAGAAATGTCTGTGTCAAAAATGTTATGGCAATTGTTCAACTCAGTTATGAAACCATATAGGGTACAAATTGACTTACCCTGTATTATTTCCAAGGCTTACAAACATTTCTTAATATCTGTCTCCGCTCAACAGTCTGTAGTGTCTTTCATTTGAAAAACTAGTTGCCAAAAGTAAATATTAATATGCTGACATGTTACTAGTAGATACCTTTTTCAGTCACAAAACAAATGATGTAATTTCACCAAGGGCTCCCCAAAAACAGTACTGTGTTTTCTTATGCTAACTTGGTTACTAAAACAAATTCACACATAAATAGATTATTTGGTGTACTTGGGAACAACACATGTGCAAGTCACTGGGATTTTGATTAGATCTTTTTTCAGAATGTATTTGTTTGGATCAAATCAGAATCAGAATCAGAATCATCTTTATTTGCCAAGTATGTCCAAAACACACAAGGAATTTGTCTCCGGTAGTTGGAGCCGCTCTAGTACAACAGAGTCAATTTACAGAACACTTTGGAGACATAAAGACATTGACAAAAAACAATTGTGCAAAATGATGCAGAGTCCTCTAGCACTTAGAGCAGTTCGAATGACTAATATTGCAATAGTCCGGTCCAATGACCATTGTGCAAAGGGCGCTGAGACCTTTGTATGCGGTTTAAAGTGACGAGTAGTGCGATCATCTGGGACAATGTTGGTTGTGCAAATGTTACAGATACTCCTCAATCAGTGTGCAAATGGAGCAGATGCTACTCTGGCATGAGTGGCCAGTATATGCAAATAGTGCAGCATGGCGAGACAACTACAGTGAGTGCACGAGTAATACATAATTGGCCCCAACAGAAATGTGACAACGAACTCAAGTTAAAAAATTGCCAGCTTGCTGTAATGGAATTATAGGTTAGGTGTTTAAGAAGTTGATCGCAAGAGGGAAGAAGCTGTTGGAATGTCTACTAGTTCTTTTTTTGCATTGATCGGTAGCGCCTACCTGAGGGAAGGAGCCGGAAGAGCTGGTGACCGGGGTGCAGACGGTCCGAGAGGATTTTGCACGCCCTTGTCTTAGTTCTGGCAGCGTGCAAGTCCTCAATGGTGGGTAGGGGGGAACCGACAATCCTTTCAGCAGTTTTGATTGTCCGTTGCAGTCGGAGTTTGTCCTTTTTTGTAGCAGCACCAAACCAGACTGTGATGGAAGAACACAGGACTGATTCGATGAGCGCTGTGTAGAACTGTCTCAGCAGCTCCGGTGGCAGGCCGTGCTTTCTCAGAAGCCGCAGGAAGTACATCCTCTGCTGGGCCTTTTTGAGGACGGAGTTGATGTTGTTCGCCCACTTCAGGTCCTGAGAGATTGTAATTCCCAGGAACTTGAAGGTCTCGACGGTTGACACAAGGCAGCTGGACAACGTGAGGGGCAGCTGTGGCGAGGGATGCCTCCTGAAGTCCACGATCATCTCTACCGTCTTGAGCGTGTTCAGCTCCAGGTTGTGTCGCCCGCACCACAGCTCCAGCCGCTCCGCTTCCTGTCGATATGCAGACTCGTCACCGTCCTTGTTGAGGCCGATGACAGTGGTGTCATCTGCAAACTTCAGGAGCTTGACAATCGGGTTCGCTGAGGTGCAGTCGTTCGTGTAGAGACAGAAGAGCAGCGGAGAGAGGACACAACCTTGGGGCGCCCCAGTGCTGATGCTGCGTGTGGATGAGGTGGCCTCCCCCAGCCTGACCTGCTGTGTCCTGCCCGTCAGAAAGCTGTAAAACCACTGGCAGATGGCAGGTGAGACGCTGAGCTGGAGAAGCTTGGTTGAAACGAGTTCAGGGATGATGGTGTTGAACGCTGAGCTGAAGTCCACGAACAGGATCCTCGCGGAGGTCCCTGCACTGTCGAGGTGTTCTAGGATGAAGTGCAGTCCCATGTTGACTGCATCATCCGCAGACCTGTTCGCTTGGTAGGCAAACTGCAGGGGGTCCAGCAGGGGACCTGTGACACTCTTGAGGTGGTCCAGCACGAGACGTTCAAAGGACTTCATGACCACAGATGTCAAAGCGACAGGCCTGTAGTCATTCAGACCAGAGATTGCAGGTTTCTTGGGGACTGGAATGATGGTGGAGCGTTTGAAACAGGATGGAACTTCGCACATTTCCAAAGATCTGTTAAAGATCTGAGTGGACTGGAGCGAGCTGGTCCGCGCAGACTTTGAGGCAGGATGGGGACACATGGTCCGGTCCTGTCGCTTTGTTAATCTTCTGTTGTTTGAAGATGCGTCTCACATCCTGTTCATGGATGGTTAACGCAGAAGTCAGAGGTGTGGTTGTGGTCGCGGGTGCGGCCGGGTGGGTGTGTGGAGTGAAACTGTCCTTTTCAAATCTGCAATAGAAGGTATTCAAGTCGTTGGCTAGTGTGCTATTGTTCTCAGCTTGGGGGGATCGTCGCTTGTAATTAGTCAGCGATTGGAATGCACGCCAGACTGATTTTGAGTCGTTCACGCTAAACTGTTTTTCCAACTTTGCTGCATAGATCCTCTTTGCAATGTTAATTTCTTTAGTCAGCTGGTTTCTAGCTCGATTATACAGGGCCCTGTCCCCGCTCTGATATGCATCTTCCTTAGCTTGGCGAAGCTGCTTAAGTTTAGCAGTGAACCACGGCTTGTTGTTGTTGAATGTCCGAAATGATTTTGTTGGTACACAAACCTCTTCACAGAAACTGATACAGGATGTGACAGTGTCCGTATATTCATCCAGGCTGCCAGCTGAATTTTCAAAGACACTCCAGTCTGTGCAGTCTAAACAGCTTTGAAGTTCCATCTTGGCTTCATTGGTCCACTTTTTGACTGTTTTCACTGTTGGCTTCGCACATTTAAGTTCTTGCTTGTACGTCGGTATTAAGTGAATTAAGCAGTGATCAGACGAGCCCAGGGCTGCACGAGGTATAGCACGGTATGCGTTTTTTACCGTAGTGTAGCAGTGGTCTAAAGTATTATTTTCCCTGGCAGGACAGTCGATGTGCTGCTTGTATTTAGGGAGTTCGTGGTTGAGTTCCCCGAGAATAATGAGGGGTGAGTCAGGGTGTTTTTTTTCAATTTCATTGACTTGTTCGGCGAGCGTTAGCAATGCGGCGTTCGTGTTAGCTTGCGGTGTAATATAGACTCCAGCCAGTATAAACGATGCAAACTCACGTGGCGAGTAAAATGGTTTACAGTTCAGAAACAGCGACTCCAAATGTGGGCTGCAGTGTGTGCTGAGCACCGTGACGTCCGTACACCATTTTTCGTTTATATGGAGGCATATCCCGCCGCCCTTCGTTTTCCCCGATGATTCCATGTCGCGGTCCGCTCGATGAATGTTGAAGCCGGGAAGCGTGACGGCGCCATCGGGTACAGCGTCGCAAAGCCAGGTCTCCGTGAAGCACATGGCCGCGGAACGTCCGAAGTCTTTACTGGTCTTTAACAGAAGATGAAGCTCATCCATTTTGTTGGGTAGGGAGCGTACATTCGCGAGGTGGATCGACGGGAACGCCAATCTGTGTCCTCTCTTGCGGAGTTTCACCTGAATGCCGGCTCGTTTTCCTCTGTGGCGCCGCTTCCGCATCCATGCGCCGAAAACCGCGGACGCCGCTCCGGTGAGTAACTCGGGGAAAAAACTGAGCGGATTTTCGAAAGTTGGTGACAGAAAGTCCGGAGTAGCCTCCTTGATGGTTAGCAGGTCTCCCCTTGTGTAAGTGAGTCGTGTAAGGTCTCCAAAGACGGACGAAAAACACAAAAACAAAGACAATACTAGAGAGCGCGTTACCGAGGCGACCACACTGGTAGGCGCCATCTTGGACACTGAACCTTCCTTAGAACCATCAGCGGCGCAAACACTGGAACTGAGTTGTAGCTCAGCTCTTCTCGCTGGTTGATGATGCAGCCCTGACAAAGGCACTCTGCAACCACAATCTCATGAGGGAACCTGTCGTCATCACGGTGCAGTCTGGAAGGCACAGAAAATACATATGGAATTTCATTTCAATATTTAAAGGGAACATCCATCCATCCATTTTCTGCGCCGCTTCTCCTCACTAGGGTCGCGGGCGTGCTGGAGCCTATCCCAGCTGTCATCGGGCAGGAGGCGGGGTACACCCTGAACTGGTTGCCAGCCAATCGCAGGGCACATACAAACAGACAACCATTCGCACTCACAGTCATGCCTACGGGCAATTTAGAGTCTCCAATTAATGCATGTTTTTGGGATGTGGGAGGAAACCGGAGTGCCCGGAGAAAACCCACGCAGGTACGGGGAGAACATGCAAACTCCACACAGGCGGGGCCGGGGATTGAACCCAGGTCTTCAGAACTGTGAGGCTGACGCTCTAACCAGTCGTCCACCGTGCCACTCCAGTATAACCTACGAAATTTATCAGCGCGGCTGTCAAACTGCTGCTGGTTGATGCAACTGACTCTCCTGGCAGCTACGGAGGACAAGGACCGCCGATCGTTGATGACGATCAGCAAAAACATCTGAAACACACACAAACAAAGAAAGCATCACAGGTATGGTTTGGACATTCAGCAGGATAGAGAAGGCAAGTGCCCCAATTTAACAGTGACAACTACCATTTGCACCCTGAGCCAAGTCATGCTGAATTTGGAAATGTTTGAATGAAACATGCAGCTCCATGGGACATTATATACACAATGTACCTGTATATGAAGGGCTGTTCACTAGTTGCTGACTTTTATATGAGGTCTATTTCCTTCTGCTGGGTGTGGCAGGCCAACAGACAGGCGAAAGTGAAACAACAGGGTATTAACCATCAATCAATGGAATCAATATTAACCATCAAAGCAACAGTCTTGTACATTTAAAAAAATATCTGACTTAATATAAGTAACAGAGGTTAAATGTTGTGGGTGTTTTGGTCAACACTACTCTCCCAATAGACATACAGTAGCAGAGAAGAAACTATACAATCCTACGCACTCAGCAACTCGTGTAATGCAACGCCAAAACTATCTCCACACCCACATAAACGTGATGGATAAAAATAGCTGCAGCCTGGATTTCGAAACATAGTTGAGTGATAAACTGATTTCCCTCTCTCTATTTGATGTATCTCTTAAAGTCGGAAAAGTATGTAACCATTAAGCCTACGAAACTTACCTCAAGACATTGGAATTTTCTACATTAAACAAATGATGCTACACAATACATTTTCTGTGGCAAGTAAATTTATCAATAATTTTATTTGTGAATATAAAAGTATAATTTGCAGTAAAAACAAGCACTTTTTGTCATGTTAAAACTGTCTGTATAACTTCAGAGCAGAACATTATTACTTGAGAGCAAAACATTATTAAAATGAATGAATAAATCAGTTTATGAAATGATTCGTTCTTTTAGCTTGGCCGCCACCCGCTGCCGTGGGGCGAGCGAGTCAGCTGGGAGCGGAACCGTAACTGTTGAAGTGTTCTCTCACTCACTTCTGAAGCGTGCCTGCAGGCGGGGGCGGGACCTCATTAAACGTATAGTTGTGGTGGTGATTATAATAATAATAATATAAAAAAATATATAATGATTATCATCAATAATAACAACAATGGTGATAAAAATAAATACTGATGGATAAAAAAATATAGTCAACAGACAGTAAATATTCATTTATTATTGTAAAACAAATTACAGTATTTTACTGACACCAGTGATCCTGTAAAATACTGTAAATTTCTCTAGTATGTTGCAATGTTGTTGTAATCTTAGTATACAGTATATACAGTATTTTAGTGGATATTAATTTACAGTATTATGATGGATTAATTTACAGTATTTTACAGGATCACTGGTGCCAGTAAAATACTGTAATTTGTACATTAAGAAGTTTTACAGTGTACTTCAAATCAAGGGTAAAGATATATAGAATACAATGTACACTGATGACTCAGCCCTGACATTTAAACACTTTAGTAGATTGGAAATTGTTTTTAGTGGTTACGATACATAACTTAAAAAAAGAAAATAAGTCCCCTCTTTTATCCAATTTATATGTATTATGCATTAAATGCAGCCCTATGGGTGGCACAAGTCAGTGCAAACTGTAGGCCGGTCCCAAGCCCGGATAAATGCAGAGGGTTGCGTCAGGAAGGGCATCCGGGTTAAAACCTTGCCAAACAAATATGAGCGTTCATCCAAAGAATTCCATACCGGATCGGTCGTGGCCCGGGTTAACAACGTCCGCCACCGACGCCGTCAACCTGCGGGGCGCCGTTGGAAATTCAGCTACTGTGGGTCGAAGTCAAAGAAGAAGAGGAGGTGGAAAGCGGGTTCTTCGGCAGAAAGAGAAGAGGAAAACACAGAGCCTAGAACTGAATGTGGGGACTTTGAATGTTGGGACTATGACAGGAAAATCTCGGGAGTTGGTTGACATGATGATTAGGAGAAAGGTTGATATATATATTGTGTGTCCAGGAGACCAGGTGGAAAGGCAGTAAGGCTAGAAGTTTAGGGGCAGGGTTTAAATTATTTTACCATGGTGTAGATGGGAAGAGAAATGGAGTCGGGGTTATTTTAAAAGAAGAGTTGGCTAAGAATGTCTTGGAGGTGAAAAGAGTATCAGATCGAGTGATGAGGCTGAAATTTGAAATTGAGGGTGTTATGTGTAATGTGATTAGTGGCTATGCCCCACAGGTAGGATGTGACCTAGAGGTGAAAGAGAAATTCTGGAAGGAGCTAGATGATGTAGTTCTGAGCATCCCAGACAGAGAGAGAGTCGTAATTGGTGCAGATTGTAATGGACATGTTGGTGAAGGTAATAGGGGTGATGAAGAAGTGATGGGTAAGTACGGCATCCAGGAAAGGAACTTGGAGGGACAGATGGTGGTAGACTTTGCAACAAGGATGCAAATGGCTGTAGTGAACACTTTTTTCCAGAAGAGGCAGGAACATAGGGTGTCCTACAAGAGCGGAGGTAGAAGCACACAGGTGGATTACATCTTGTGCAGACGATGTAATCTGAAGGAGGTTACCAACTGTAAGGTAGTGGTAGGGGAGAGTGTGGCTAGACATCATAGGATGGTGGTGTGTAAGATGACTCTGGTGGTGGGGAAGAAAATTAGGAAGACAAAGGCAGAGAAGAGAACCATGTGGTGGAAGCTGAGACAGGACGAGTGTTGTGCAGCTTTTCGGGAAGAGGTGATACAGGCTCACGGTGGACGGCAGGAGCTTCCAGAAGACTGGACCGCTGCAGCCAAGGTGATCAGAGAAGCAGGCAGGAGAGTACTTGGTGTATCTTCTGGCAGGAAAGGAGAGAAGGAGACTTGGTGGTGGAACCTCACAGTACAGGAAATCATACAAGGAAAAAGGTTAGCTAAGAAGAAGTGGGACACTGAGAGGACCGAGGAGAGGCGAAAGGAATACATTGAGATGCGACACAGGGCAAAGGTAGAGGTGGCAAAGGCCAAACAAGAGGCATATGATGACATGTATGGCAGGTTGGACACTAAAGAAGGAGAAAATGATCTATACAGGCTGGCCAGACAGAGGGATAGAGATGGGAAGGATGTGCAGCAGGTTAGGGTGATTAAGGATAGAGATGGAAATATGTTGACTGGTGCCAGCAGTGTGCTTGCTAGATGGAAAGTATACTTCGATGAGTTGATGAATGAGGAAAATGATAGAGAAGGGAGAGTAGAAGAGGTAAGTGTGGTGGACCAGGAAGTGGCAATGATTAGTAAGGGGGAAGTTAGAAAGGCATTAAAGAGGATGAAAAATGGAAAGGCAGTTGGTCCTGATGACATTCCTGTGGAGGTATGGAAGCATCTAGGAGAGGTGGCTGTGAAGTTTTTGACCAGCTTGTTCAATAGAATTCTAGTGCGTGAGAAGATGCCTGAGGAATGGAGGAAAAGTGTACTGGTGCCCATTTTTAAGAACAAAGGTGATGTGCAGAGCTGTGGCAACTATAGAGGAATAAAGTTGATCAGCCACACAATGAAGTTATGGGAAAGAGTAGTGGAGGCTAGACTCAGGACAGAAGTGAGTATTTGCGAGCAACAGTATGGTTTCATGCCTAGAAAGAGTACCACAGATGCATTATTTGCCTTGAGGATGTTGATGGAAAAGTACAGAGAAGGTCAGAAGGAGCTACATTGTGTCTTTGTAGATCTAGAGAAAGCCTATGACAGAGTACCCAGAGAGGAACTGTGGCACTGCATGCGGAAGTCTGGAGTGGCAGAGAAGTATGTTAGAATAATACAGGACGTGTACGAGGGCAGCAGAACAGCGGTGAGGTGTTCTGTAGGTGTGACAGAAGAATTTAAGGTGGACGTGGGACTGCATCAGGGATCAGCCCTGAGCCCCTTCCTGTTTGCAGTGGTGATGGATAGGCTGACAGATGAGGTTAGACTGGAATCCCCGTGGACCATGATGTTTGCAGATGACATTGTGATCTGCAGTGAAAGCAGGGAGCAGCTGGAGGAACAGTTAGAGAGATGGAGGCATGCACTGGAAAGAAGAGGAATGAAGATTAGCCGAAGTAAAACAGAATATATGTGCATGAATGAGAGGGGTGGTGGGGGAAGAGTGAGGTTACAGGGAGAAGAGATAGCAAGGGTGGAGGACTTTAAATACTTGGGGTCAACCGTCCAGAGCAATGGTGAGTGTGGTCAGGAAGTGAAGAAACGGGTCCTAGCAGGTTGGAACGGGTGGAGGAAGGTGTCAGGTGTGTTATGTGACAGAAGAGTCTCTGCTAGGATGAAGGGCAAAGTTTATAAAACAGTAGTGAGGCCAGCCATGATGTATGGATTAGAGACAGTGGCACTGAAGAGACAACAGGAAGCAGAGCTGGAGGTGGCGGAAATGAAGATGTTGAGGTTCGCTCTTAGAGTGACCAGGTTGGATAAAATTAGAAATGAGCTCATCAGAGGGACAGCCGAGGTTTGATGTTTTGGAAACAAAGTTAGAGAGCGCAGACTTCAATGGCTTGGACACGTCCAGAGGAGAAATAGTGAGTATATTGGTAGAAGGATGATGAGGATGGAGCTGCCAGGCAAGAGAGCTCGAGGAAGACCAAAGAGAAGGTTGATGGATGTCGTGAGGGAAGACACGATGGCAGTTGGTGTTCGAGAGGAGGATGCAGGAGATAGGCTTACATGGAAAAGGATGACGCGCTGTGTCGACCCCTAACGGGACAAGCCGAAAGGAAAAGAAGAAGAAGAAGATGCATTAGTTTTACTAGAACGAAGTGTGCTTTGACTTATTACCCTAAGACCTGGATCCAGATAGGTAGCAGTAAATAGATAGTAGGATGGGTCCTTAATTGTTTTGTCAAATACAATCAGTAATTTGTTATTTGGACAGAAACCTAGATGTTTCCAGAACATGAGCCAGCCCACTGAAAATGATGTTGCTGATACTCCAAACAATAGGAAATTATTAGCTCAAGTCCAGTTTGACATATTCTTATCAGACCATCACATGCAGTAGAGAGGTGTGAGTCATGTGTTTACTCATGTTTAAAAAAAAATCTCATGACATGGGCATTATACTGTAATACACAAACTAGCACTGCCTTTGTATTAATACTACAGTCCAGCTATGATCAACCCTAGACAGTACAATATAACCAACAAGTTGTGACAACAAGGAAAAGAGACTGTGGGAGCCATGCTCATGACTCAATGCCAGTTGACAAACTGCTTATGCCACCTTTTAGCATACTATCTAGCCAATTTTGTCACACAACTAGAGTTGGCACAAACCTGGAACAACTAATCAAATTGGGATTCCTGGTTATGTTGGGAAAATGCCTAATCGAGTATCTCAAACTTCTCCAAGAAGCTTAAGGAGAAGATGTGATGTCATGGTCGGGAGTGGATGACAATGAGTCAGAGTGGATTATACGATGAAGACAGCTGAGAATATTGACCAGAGTTGAACCAGTGATGGCAGATTATTTCAGACACTTTTCATGACAATGAAGGTGATTCTTTTGGGCATTATGTCATTGATTTTTTCTAGTTATGTGAGGACCCGTAGGACAAAGCATCACCAGCAGTGTGCTACAGTTACGTATATGCCTATACAGTAGCCTATATCTTTCTTTTGTTCCTTTCTCTCTATGTAGCCGAGGAGAAAACTAGGATATAAGGCCGAAGATGTATTCGAAGATTCATTTGAAGATAGATGCCTTTTTGGTTGGTCGAGGAAGAGGCTTCCTGGTCGGCTTGGCAGACGGCTGTGCCTGGGCCACCTCCAGCCATGGAAGTGCTGGAGGAAAGAGGACAAGGACCGGGTGAAAGAAGGCCGAAGATGAGGCTTACTGGGCTGCTTGCCAGTCGGCTGCGTGCCGCCAGCCTCTTGCCATAGAAGTGGCACAGGAAAGACGCCAAGGTCCGGTGCCCGTGCCCCTCCCTTTGGGACTGGTCGGGACGCTTCGGTTCGGCTGGGGACCGCCCTGGGTCCTTCAAAGTGGGTGGCATCCCTCTGGTTGGGTCCCCCACTGGACGGGCTCGGCCCCACCCTTCCTCAATGTGTCAGCTCAGCAACTCCCTACACCAGTTGACTAACGTGCATGTGATATGGTGTTCATTCAAAAATAAGTTCCATAGACACGCTATAGGCTTTAATTGCTTGTGGTGGGACCACTAATAACAACACAGGTTATCGTCACAGGTTCTTACAGGTTTTTAGACACTATAAAAGCATCCCACCGCACCACTCATCAGAAGCAATGCCTTGCTCATTTCCCACATCTTGTCCTTTTCTGTCCTCTCTCATCTTGTTGTCTTGGTTAGTTAGTGCATATCCTCACTGGGTGTGTGTGTGTGTGTGTGTGTGTGTGTATGTCACCCAATCCACAAATAACACGATTTGACAGTTGTAACGCTACTTGTGCTCAAATATCTAGATTGTCTATCTAGATATTGTTTTGCTGTGGTTCGCTCCCCTAGTCCCCTTGTCCACTCTGTCCCTCTGTCTGTCCCCAAAAAACATTTTCTATCCGGCTGCATTTTCAATAAACATCAGAATAATTAACAAATTAAAAAATAAGCAGAGGGACTATTTCAAACTCCCCTGTTGCACAGCTAAACTTTTCTGTAAGGGATACAGATCCACCATTTTGCAAGGCCATGAAACTGAATAGGACAGGTTAAAAAAAAAAAAAAAAAAAAAAAAAAGGAAAGACGCGAAAGACGAGATAAAAACAGTGAATATAGGGAAGTGGACTAATGAAGTAAAGAAACTTCAAGAATGTTTGACTGCACAGATTGGAGTGTCTTTGAAACTTCAAATGACAACTTGGATGAATATGTGGACACTTACATCCTACATCAGCTTCTGTGAAAATGTTTGTGTACCAACTTGTCATTTGTGTGTATGTGTGTGTGTGTGTGTGTGTGTGTGCGTGTGTTCCAGGTTTTGTCTTCCTCTCTCTCGTTTCTCACACACCTGCTCCTGTGAGCATCTTCACCACCTGTGCCTCGTTCATACCTAATTACCGATTGTATTTAACCTCGTGTCTCAGTCCCACTCGTTGCCAGTTCGTTGTACCTTGTCGTCACGTTCCAGCATTCCTTGTCACAGACTCACAGTAAGACTTTGACCCTGTTCCGATTATCGACCTTGCCTCTTTGCCTCATGTTCTTGGATACTGTTGCCCTTCTTGGATTGCCTGCCCGTGTACCGACCTATGCCCGTCTATTAAACCTCTCTTTTTGGAAACTGTCCATTTGTTTTGGAGTCTTGCATTTTTGGGTCCTAGCCTCTGTTCTGTTCATGACAGAACGAACTGGCCATAACATGGACCCAGCAGACTCAGACCTGGTGCGCAAAGCCCTTCAAGCGCAGGGTCAACGCCTCTCGAAGCAGGATGAGCAGCTTGCTGCCCTCCACCTTCATCTAGAGGGACTGTCAATGCATCAGGACAATATGATGAGACAGGTGACCTCACAGTTTGAACTTCTTATGAAAATTATCCAAGAAAAGGAACCAGTTGGCACCACACCCAATACCGCCACGGTATTGCCATGTGAAACAGTCAACATGCAGCCACCTGCCACCTCCGCTGCTGTCTGCCCACAGCTCTCTCGACCGGAGAGGTTCTCGGGAAATTCTGGGAACATTAAGCCGTTCATCACGCAGTGCGAACTCCACTTTGAGCTCCAGGCAGCTGCCTTCCCCACCGAGCGGCACCTTACGACAAGGCATGCGCAGGGTGTCAGATTACGCGATTGAGTTTCGCATTCTAGCAGCTGAGAGTCATTGGAATAATCGGGCGCTACTCAATGCCTTTTTTCAAGGACTATTCCCTGCCGTCAAGGATCATTTAGTGCCGCTAGACCTGCCGACCGACTTGGACACTCTCATCGCTCTCGCCGTAAAAATCGACGAGGCTTTTGGATCGCGAGCTGGATGGAGATCGGCGGAAGGCTGCGTCACCGCGCACTTTGAGGACAAGCCTCGGTGACCAGCCAAACCAAGGCAGATCCCCTGACTCTCAGCCCACTGGCTAACGTCCCCACGGAGGAACCCATGCAACTGGGCAGGTTCCGTCTCTCCCCTGAGGAACGTCAACGCCGGCTGAGGGAAGGGCGGTGCTTCTACTGCGGTCAGTTGGGTCATTCCGTGAGCAACTGTCACGTCAAAGTTGCCGGTGCCGGTAGCGAGGGCACGGGAGAGGTGAGTCTGAATTTGATGAAGGAAGACCCTACACGGGTTCTTCCTAAAGTGACACTATGCTCTCCTGATCAAGAAATTCATACACCTGTATTAATTGACTCTGGTTCTGACGCAAACTTACTCAACTCCATCCTCGTTAAACGTATGCACCTTAGAACCTTTGAAATAAAACGCCACCGCAACACCTATGCTGCAGATGGCAGTTTTATGGGCAAAATCACTCACCGCACTCAAACACTCACATTGACATTTCCCGATTCTCACTCGGAACACATTAGTTTTCATGTTTTTGACGCCATGAATCAGGACCTTATCTTAGGGAACCCATGGTTGAGATTACATAACCCCCACATTGACTGGTCCTCTGGGCAAGTTATATCATGGGGCAGCAATTGCGCCCGGAACTGTTTCAAGCCGCCATGTGATGTTCAGGGTCATGTTTCTAAGGACAATCCACAGACCCCATCTGGGGATCCTGATTTATCTCAAGTGCCCACCTGTTATGTCATGGGGCAGCAATTGCGCCCGGAACTGTTTCAAGCCGCCATGTGATGTTCAGGGTCATGTTTCTAAGGACAATCCACAGACCCCATCTGGGGATCCTGATTTATCTCAAGTGCCCACCTGTTACCAGGATATTAAAGATGTTTTTTCCAAGTCCAAGGCCAAATCCCTTCCACCCCACAGACCTTATGACTGTGCTATTGACTTGCTGCCTGGAACCACACCCCCACGAGGCAGGTTGTTCTCTCTTTCAGGGCCGGAACACAAGGCCATGAAGGAGTACGTGGAGGAATCACTGGCAGCCGGGATCATTCGCCCATCTTCATCCCCTGCGGGAGCAGGATTTTTCTTTGTGGACAAGAAAGACAAGACCCTGCGAGCCTGTATCGATTACCGGGGTCTCAACGATATCACTGTAAAAAACAGGTACCCTCTTCCTCTCATCTCCACCGCCTTTGAGTTCCTGGAGGGAGCCAAGGTTTTCACCAAACTGGACTTAAGAAATGCATATCATCTAGTCAGAATAAGGGAGGGGGATGAATGGAAAACAGCATTTAACACACCAACAGGACATTATCAATATTTGGTAATGCCTTTTGGGCTTACTAACGCCCCAGCTGTTTTCCAGAACCTATTCAATGATGTCCTGAGTGACATGCTGAATGTTTATGTTTTTGTTTATTTGGATGACATTTTGATTTTCTCCCCGGAACCAACTATATGTTAAGGCTGAGAAATGTGAGTTCCACAAGGCGTCAGTTTCTTTTCTGGGTTTTGTCCTGGCTCAAGGTGAAGTCAAAATGGACCCTTGCAAAGTCGATGCAGTAATTAATTGGCCTACTCCCACGTCACGCAAAGATGTACAAAGGTTCTTAGGGTTGCCAAACATCTACAGAAAATTCATCAGGAATTTCAGTTCTATAGCCTCTCCTTTGCATGATCTTACCTCGCCACACAAACCTTTTGCATGTAACCCGCTTTGTCAGGCAGCGTTTCAAAAACCTAAGTCGAGCTTTACCTCCGCTCCCAACCTTACTTTGCCAGATCTCCAACAGCAGTTTGTGGTAGAAGTCGATGCGTCTGATGCGGAATAGGAGCAGTGCTCTCCCAGAAATCTCTCAAGGACGATAAATTACATCCTTGTGCTTTTCTCTCCAAAAAACTGACCCCAGCTGAGAAAAATTATGACATTGGTGACCGTGAACTACTGGCAGTCAAGGTGGCCTTGATGGAGTGGAGGCACTGGCTAGAGGGGGCACAGACTCCGTTTTTAGTATGGACAGATCACAAGAACCTTGAGTATATTAAGACTGCTAAAAGATTAAATGCGAGGCAGGCTAGATGGGCTTTGTTCTTTACTTGATTTAATTTCACGCTATCCTACCGACCCGGTTCTAAAAATGGTATGCCAGATGCTTTGTCACGCATTTTCTCCGAAGAGAATTCCTTGTCCGACCCAAAGACTATTTTGCCCAAGTCATGTTTTATTTCCGCTTTTGTTTGGGACATTGAAACGGCGGTTAAAGGGGCTCTGAAAGACACTCCTAGCCCTGACGATTGCCCTGAAAACAGGCTTTATGTGGTTCCGACCTTAAGGGGAAGAGTCATCCACTGGGCTCACACGAACCGCACGGTATGTCACCCAGGCATTGCCAAGACTCAATCAGTGGTCGAACAGCGCTTTTGGTGGCCTAATATTAGGAGGGATGTTATTGATTATGTCAATGCTTGCCAGGTATGTGCTGCCAACAAGTCCTCTCATCAACGTCCTTCTGGGGAGTTGCGACCCCTGCCAATACCACAACGTCCTTGGTCAGACATTTCCGTAGACTTTGTGACAGGATTACCGGCCTCTAAAGGAAATACCACCATTCTTACAGTTGTTGACAGGTTCTCTAAGATGGCACACTTCATTGCACTTCCAAAACTCCCCTCAGCTAAAGACACTGCCGAGCTGATGATTAATCAGGTTTTTAAGTTCCATGGTTTCCCCAAGAATGTGGTGTCTGATAGGGGTCCCCAATTCATTTCGCAATTTTGGAAGGAGTTTTGCAATCTCATAGGTGCTACCGTCAGTCTGTCATCTGGGTTTCATCCTGAAACCAACGGCCAAACAGAGAGGCTGAACCAGGACCTGGAGACGGGGCTCCGATGTCTCTCTTCACAGGATTCGCGATCCTGGTCTCAGAAATTGGTTTGGGTCGAATTCTCCCACAATTCCCTCCCCTCTGCATCCACTGGTCTATCGCCTTTTCACGTTGTGCATGGTTACCAACCATCTCTGTTTCCTGCCATAGCCCCTGAGTCCACAGTTCCAGCGACATTAACCTTGGTGAGACGCTGCAGGAGGACCTGGGAGCAAGCCCGACAGATGCTGCTCCACCAGGGACGGTCCTACAAAGCCGCTGCTGACCGTCGGAGCACACCGGCCCCGAACTACAAAGTGGGTCAGCGAGTTTGGCTCTCGACCAAACATATTCCACTCCGGGTGGAGTCCAAGAAGCTCGCTCCCAGGTTCGTTGGGCCCTTCCCCATCACAAAGATCATCAACCCTGTCACCGTGAAGCTGAGGCTCCCAAGGTCGATGCGGGTCCACCCTGCTTTTCATGTCAGCCTACTCAAACCAGCCCGGGAGTCCCCTCTGGTCCCGCCTTCCAGGTCCCCTCCTCCCCCCCAGTTTGTGGATGGGGGCCCTGTCTTCGCTGTGAAGCGGCTGTTGTCGTCTCGTCGGAGGGGGAGGGGGTTTCAATATCTGGTGGACTGGGAGGGCTATGGGCCTGAGGAACGTTCATGGGTACCGTCTGCGTTTATCATGGATGATTCGCTCATTCGGGACTTCCAAGTTGCGCATCCAGGGGCCCCAGGGCCGTCTGGGGCCGGCCGTTAAGGGGGGGGTACTGTCGTGTGTGTGTGTGTGTGTGTGTGTGTGTGTGTGTGTGTGTGTGTGTGTGCGCGTGTGTTCCAGGTTTTGTCTTCCTCTCTCTCGTTTCTCACACACCTGCTCCTGTGAGCATCTTCACCTCCTGTGCCTCGTTCATACCTAATTACCGATTGTATTTAACCTCGTGTCTCAGTCCCACTCGTTGCCAGTTCGTTGTACCTTGTCGTCACGTTCCAGCATTCCTTGTCACAGACTCACAGTAAGACTTTGACCCTGTTCCGATTATCGACCTGTCACCAGTGGCCTGCCGCAGATTACAGTACAACAGGTGAGACTTGATAATGTATTCAGTTGTCGCAAACTCAACTGAGCAGAGGCCAAGGTGAATTTTACTTTAATCTTATGGCTGTCTCAAGTGGCTGTCTCTAAATGTGAGATTCTTTCTGAAGGACACTGCCCGGTCAAGATTGGAGTGACATGAACCAGCACTGGAATAAAACCGAACCTCTTAGAATTGCTCTAATTGAATCATGTATATATCTTGTAAATAAAATGTTTAAATAATTTTAATTTGTTTTATATTTCTTGTTTTATAAATACAATCCATGAAAAAGCATTATATCAGGCACTGATGTTTATGAACTGGATGGAGATATAACACTTTGATTTCAGAGTGGCAGTTATGAAGAAGGAACTATTCATTTTCAGTTCTATATAAAAAAAATAACAATTTCACAATGGGAGAGGTGAATGTGCAGACATTATTGGAAGTAAATTAAAAAATAAGGTGCAAATGGATCTAAAATTCTGCGAGTGGCTGACGACCAGTTCAGGGTGTACCCCGCCTCTCGCCCGAAGATAGATGGGATAGGCTCCCGCACTTCCGTGACCCTAGTGAGGATAAGCGGTACAGAAAATTGATTGGTGGATGGATCTAAAACTATTTATAAAGTAATATACCATGCACACTTGTACTGCAGCAATGCTTTGAAAATATGAAATATGTCTACATGGGTGTCACTTCTGGTGCAGTGGTACACTCGCCTGACTTTGGTGCGGGGAGCGTGGGTTCAGTTCCCACTCAATAACGGTGTGAATGTGAGTGCGAATGGTTGTCTGTGTCTATATGTGCCCTGCGACCGATTGGCGACCAGTTCAGGGTGTAGTCTGCCTTTCGCCCGAAGTCAGCTGGGATAGGCTCCAGTGCCCCGCAACCCTAACCAGGATAAGCGGTGTTGAAAATTGATGGATGTGTAAATGTATTTGGGGATTTTCCACATTACATATTGGCGATACGCGGGGGCCTTGGCGGAATTGTCTGTTGTTTTCTTCAGGGTCACAAAGGTCATCAAGTGTCTGGATGTCATTCCATGTTTGTCTGGCTAGTCGTAAAACTCCCTCGTTCAAGATCAAAGTGTCCATTAGGTTTGTCATGTGTCTGCAGTTATGGCAGACACCAATCCATTGATCAGGGGCTGAAGAGTCGAAGGAGCTCCCACAGATTTCTTGTGGGAGACATCAAAACATGGAGCTGGGGTCACGTCGCAGAAATTTCTTTATCACACTCAGTCTTGTCAAATCTCCTGTAAAGCAGGACATTATGATGATTAAATTTTGTATTTGTGAAATCGGCTATCCATTGCTACAAATGTAACATCTATTCTTTCTGATGTCCACATATAAAAGCCAATTATAAAAGTATTTAAAACATTCCCTCATACCCATCCCATCAACAAAAATAAAATGAATACAGTACAGAAATGTTATTTTCTGTTTTCATTCTTGTACACATACAGTTACTTTTGTCATGGGCTACTGTAGTTACAGTTTCCCCTCAGATGGCCATTATGACTGAAAACAAATTTTTAATTGGCCAATCATATTACCTATATGTATACCAGTGACGGGCAGTAAGTCAGTATGATAACATGTTTCTTTACTTGCTGGTGAACGTGATGTGATGAAATTGGAAGCATTGCTGCTACGAGATGACCTCAGAACGTCATCTTCAAGCCAGGACACACCGATGAGGGGCGTGGCTTTAATCAGAGACTTGGGTGAGGGAGTAGTGAAGTGAAGCTACATTCAAATCCATCCATTTTCCGTATCGCTTATCCTCACTAGGGTCAGTTGCTAGCATTTTGAACATCGCATACTGTACCTTTAAGAAATTACACTTGTGCCCGAACCATGAACACACTAAAAAAATAGATTTTTGGTATATTTGGCAACCAGTTTTTAATACACGCACTTTGGCCCCAAGATGACAATACAGGCGATAAATGTAATAAAAGTAAGTCGAAAAATGATCAAATTAACTAATCCAAGATATAGTTTCTAATATGTACATAAATAGGTATGTGGCCGACTGGTTAGCACATCCACCTCACAGCTCAAATGTCATTGGTTCAAATCCAGGCTCCAGCCTTCCTGTGTGGGTTTTCTGCGGGTACTCCATTTTCCTCCTGGATTCCGAAAACATGAATGGCATTGGTAGGTTAAACGACTCCAACTTGTCTGGAGGTATGAATGTGAGTGGGAATGGTTGTCTATAAGCGAGAAATGGGGGAACTCGAGTCAAATGACTTGAATCGAGTCAACTCAAGTTGCCAGTTTTATGGCTTGCAACTTGCATGCCAAATACTTCAGAAAGACTTGACTTGACTTTAGACTTAGTAGCCAAGAGACTTGACTTGAGTTTGACTTGAACTACATAACTTGACAAGTCAGATTTTCTGGCCTGATGAGACCAAGATAGAACTATTTGGCCTTGATTCTAAGCGATACGTGTGGAGAAAACCAAGCACTGCTCATCACCTGTCCAATACAGTCCCAACAGTGAAGCATTGTGCCGGCAGCATCTTGCAGTGGGGGTGTTTTTCAGCTGCAGGGACAGGACGACTGGTTGCAATTGAAGGAAAGATGAATGCGGCCAAGTAAATGGATATCCTGGACGAAAACCTTCTACAAAGTTCTCAGGACCTCAGACTGGGCCGAAGGTTTACCTTCCAACAAGACAATGACCCTGAGGACACAGCTAAAATAATGAAGGAGCGGCTTCAGAACAACTCCGGGACTGTTTTTGAATGGCCCAGCCAGAGCCCTGACTTAAACCCAATTGAGCATCTCTGGAACGACCTGAAAATGCCTCTCCACCAAAGTTCACCATCCAACCTGAACTGGAGAGGATCTGCAAGGAGGAATGGCAGAGGATCTCAAAATCCAGGTGTGAAAAACTTATTGCATCATTCCCAAAAAGACACATGGCTGTATTAGCTCAAAAGGGTGCTTCTACTAAATACTGAGCAAAGGGTCTGAATACTTATGGCTGTGTGATATATATATTTTTTTTAATAAAGCTGCAAAAATGTAAACAATTCCATTTTTTCCTGTCAATATGGGGTGCTGTGTGTGCATTAATGAGGAAAAATGTTTACTTAAATGATTTTAACAAAGGCGGCACGGTGACCGACTGGTTAGAGCGTCTGCCTCACAGTTCTGAGGACCTGGGTTCAAACCCCGGCCCCGCCTGTGTGGAGTTTGCATGTTCTCCCCGTGCCTGTGTGGGTTTTCTCCGGGCACTCCGGTTTCCTCCCACATCCCAAAAACATGCGTGGTAGGTTGATTGAAGACTCTAAATTGCCCGTAGGTGTGAATGTGAGTGTGAATGGTTGTTTGTTTATGTGTGCCCTGCGAGTGGCTGGCAACCAGTTCAGGGTGTACCCTGCCTCATGCCCGAAGATAGCTGGGTTAGGCAACAGCACTCCCGCGACCCTAGTGAGGATAAGCGGTTCAGAAAATGGATGGATGGATTTTAACAAATGGCTGAAATATAACAAAGAGTGAAAAATTTAAGGGGGTCTGAATACTTTCCGTACCCACTGTATATACTCCCACCTCTGCTATATGCAGATAGAAAGATGGATATATTATGTACTTAAGCAGATTTTTCAGGTATCTTTACTTTAATTGAGTATTTATTTTTATGGTGACTTTTTACTTTTACTCTTTACTTTTTAATCACATATCTGTACTTTCTACTCCTAACATTTTAAAAATGAGCTCGTTACTTTGAAAACCTTCTAAATTTTGCGACGATGCGACGTAAAAAGTCGAAAGGGGAAAAACCAGTAGTGAGTAAGCGAGTCGAGCGCTTGATCATAGACAACGTAGATACTTTGTTATACTAAGATACTTTGTTGCCTACGGCAATGCTAAGCTATTGGCAAAACGTCGTGGCGCATTCCATGCTTGTGGATGGCATGAACGGAACCAAAATAACAAGGATCCCTGTACATTGTGCACCACTGGTTGCACACACGTCATACAATCACAACAAGGGACTTGGAATAACTACGAACTATGATTAACTCCAAACTGGGAATAACCTTTCATATGTAAGAATATTCTTTGGCTTTTTTTTTCAAAAGTGCTGCAATACCTTGGGTGAACCACGTTTTTTTTTTTAGTTTTTTTAAATTTTTTTAAGAAAGCTAGCTTGTTTAAGTCTAGCTCACTGGCAGTAAATTATGTTACTTTTGAGGCTTAACATAATATTTACAACACATTTATTTTCCCACTGCCAAAACAAAACCGTAGAAATCCTAAACTAAAAATAGCCATAATTTGCAATTAAAAGGAATGGAAAAATGACCAATTGGAGGTTGCATATAAACGTTTGCCAATAATCTTTGGCCGTATTTTGTGCAATTGTGATATATATATATTTTTTTATCCATGCAGATTATTAATACGGTGCTCTAAAAGGCACTTTGAACATGTAAGCATAGTGTAGTTATAATGGTTTTGGATTTTCCATTATCATTAATTTTTATTACATTTTGACTTTTTCAGTTAGTTTTAATTAATATTTAGAGCATGTTTAAGTTTTTACTACTTTTTTTCAAAAATGCTTTTTTTTTTAGTTTTTGTTAGTTTCTATATTAGTTTAGGAAAAAAATATTTGTCGGAGTATTTGTCAAGTGTGTGATATAAAACAAGATCACAGTAAGTATTGTGTAATAATACGCAACAAAAAATACCATTTGATTTTTTAAATTATTTTTTTTATCTTACTTACAAGATGAAAAACCATCCACAAATCAAATGCAGGTACTGTATAACAGTCCACAGAATTTGAAGTGGAGTAAGTGCAGTACATAATGCTGCTTCTAAGGATTAGATTCGATGTATCACAACGTACAAGTACAATAAAAGCATTCATGAGACACATGCTGTAGCATGGCCTTTGTAAAAAAAATTTTTTATATGTTTAACTTATATAAAAATTCAAGTTACTGTGACTTATTTGTACACTGATACAGAAAGATTAGCAGTTGCAGGACTGACATTAAATGAAGAGACGGAAGCACTGTTTAGAATATGGACTCCACCCCACATCTTTTTGTTAAAAAATAGACATAAAAAATGGAAAGACTTAGGGAGAATAGTTGAACAAGGTGAGAAAGCAACTGATTGGGTTACCTTTTCAACCAATACAGAAATAAATGCCTCAACAGGATTAAAAAAAAAAGGCACTATTTTGGACAATTCAGGCACAAGAAGGGATACACCTACATTCTCAGCAAAAATGAGACTTAATGCTCACTGAGGATGAGGAAGATTTGTTGAAGGAAGTGTCAGAGAAGTTATGGTCTAAAGGACCTATGGATGTTGGGTTAATAAAAGGAACCTTACCAGTACAAATCAGGCCGAAAACTGAATACAGACCATGTGTGAGACAATATCCATTGAAAGAGGATGCATACGAAGGCATCAAACCAGTAATTGAAGATTTGATTGCTGCTGGAGTAATAGTGAAATGTGATGACTCGCCATGCAACACTCCAATATTCCCACTAAAGAAAGCGCCACAATCTGTAGGATGGTGCATGGTGCAAGACTTACAAGCGGTAAATAATGTAGTAATTCAAAGAGCTCCATGTGTGCCTGACCCTTACACTTTGTTGAATACACTCAGGCCAGATGCTAGTCTTTACTGTAGTAGATATCAGCAATGCATTCTTTTCTATACCCATAGATAAGGATAGTCAGTTTTGGTTTGCATTTATGTTTGGAGGACAAAGATACCCTTTTACCAGATTGCCACAAGGCAATACAGCCCCCACACTTCCAGGCATTGACCACATCCTTAAAAGGTCATGGAACGTGATACCACCTACTCAAGTCTTAATAAAAGGAAGCAGCTGCAGGACAGACACATGTGTTAGCAATAGAAGATAACAAATTATTGCAGAATCTGGGTTCCAAATTATGCGGAAATCACTGCGCCCCTGAGTAAAATGATGTATGAGGAAGACCTCAAAATGACATCACCCTTAAAGTGGACTGATAAGGAAGAAAAATGGTGCAACATTACAAGATGACATCTATGTATGACCAAACAACAAACCTATCCTACCAAAAAATCTATACAAATGGGCTGCTATATTGAGTCATGGTGTAACACGTCTCAACAGGAGGAATGGTAGGGCAGATACATTAACGTTATACAATTTATGGTTTTAATTCTTATTCAAAAAATCTGTGTTGCGCATGTTTGACATGCGCAAGGCACAATCCACAAGTTAATTTGAGACTACGTAGAGGACGCTTCCCTACACCACAATATCTGTTTCAAATCATCCATATGGACTTTATTAAATTAAACCAGGCGGCATGGTGGACGACTGGTTAGAGTGTCAGCCTCACAGTTCTGAGGACCGGGGTTCAATCCCCAGCCCCGCCTGTGTTGAGTTTGCATGTTCTCCCCGTGCCTGCATGGGTTTTCTCCGGGCACTCCAGTTTCGTCCCACACTCCAAAAACATGCATTAATTGGAGACTCCAAATTGCCCGTAGGTGTGACTGTGAGTGCGAATGGTTGTTTGTTTGTAGGTGCCCTGCGATTGGCTGGCAACCAGTTCAGGGTGTACCCCGCCTCCTGCCCGATGATAGCTGGGATAGGCTCCAGCACGCCCGCGTGAGGAGAAGCGGCTCAGAAAATGGATGGATGGATGTATTAAACCAAAGTGAAGGAAAAAAAATATTGTTTGGTCATCATAGATGCCTTTTCAAAATGGATAGAACCCTTCCCAACCAAACATCCAGATGCACTGACAGTGGCAAAGGCACTTTGCAAGGATATCATTCCTAGATATGGTATTCCTGAAAAAATATAGAGTGATAACTGTGTCCATTTTGTTAACCAAATTGTGAAAAAGAAGTTTCACATTGATCTAAAGTATCATTGTGCTTACCACCCTGAAAGCGCTGGATTAATGGAAAGGATGAATGGAACAATAAAAAACAGACTTAAAAAGTGCATTGAAGAAACAGGAAGGCCGTGGACACAGTGTTTGGAATTAGTAAAGCTGTACATAAACATAACTTCAGGGCTAACACCAGGGCTAACACCCTATGAAACATTGTTTGGAAGGCCTTATAAACTACCTCAATTTAAGAACCAATGGGAAACAAATGATGAAGCTAATTTAGCTAACTACATGCAGAAAATGTTAGAAAAACAACGACTAAATTGAGGCCGATTCCAAGTATTGTTGTTGCTGTGCGCACCTTAGCCTCTTCGGGGCACTATGGTGCGATGCGTTCATGGAGCTACTAATTTTCTGTAAGCTAGAAAAAGAATACAAGACCGTCGTAATAAAACATTTACCTCAAGGGAGGTGAGCAAAAGTCTGATAATAGGGTGGTCTCAGACGTTTAGAATCTGGGAAGACCCGAAAGTGAGTGAAGATTTTATAAGATGCCAAACTAAAGTAGAGGAGATATTTCAACCAGAATGACCCCTAAGTGTTTAAAATCAGCTATTGGGTGTCGGATGTCAACGCTATCTGTTATTTAGATTTTTCTGTTAGTATGGTATTTGTGGGAACCACCCAAGGTTAAACAAACGGACCATAAAGTAACCACTCAACCCTTACTCTTACACAGGGTTAGACATAGTAGCGGACAGTCAGGAGCACCAATTCCTGTCATTCATGGGCATATAATAATTCAATTAGGGTAACCGTAGCACCAAACTTGACAAAATTGAGGCTCCCAATTGCTAATTTAAAGGGATTTGCAAACACCAAACGGATAACTGGAAAAGGTTATGAGACGTATTGGTGGTACATTACAGGACATGTATTAGATTTAAGTTGGAATTCTCTAATTACGACCCAAAAGGGTGACTATTGGTCCATAGGACAAAGTCACAAGGCAAAGTACTTTCATAAAAAGATAACACTTGGAAAACAAGGATCAATGTTAAATATGAAAGTAACCATGGGAAGTGACCCTCTAAGACCACCTGACGCGGCTGTTTTTAATAAATCCTGTTGGGGTTTTCTCTTGTGGGCATATTCTACTAGAACAGACCCCTATTTCCCAATAATAATTTGCGAAAACAAAACCATGATTCTATTAGAGAACCCCCAAGTGAGTCAGGACACCAAACAAGCAAGGGTGGTAGTAAAACGAATATCACAAAGTGATTATGATTGGGAAATTCAGTCCATTACAGGAGTTTCAGGACAGAATAATAATTGGTTGCTTATGGTAGAACAAGATGCTAATCTGACCCACAAGGACTGTGTAGTGTGCATGGGCCCTAGACCATTATTACAGATAATACCAGCCATCATTCCACAAAATTGTGCCATCGATGTTATGAATAATACTAATCCTAGTAATACATGTATGAGTTGGGACAGTGTGTTTCCTGTGACTAGAGTTGATAACCACAAACCTATTTTTTCCACCAAGGTAACTCTCGGGAATTTTACTGGCAGAGCAGAGCAGTTCGGAAACTTCTCAGCACCACTGTGTCAGGTATTGAAGGTGATATAGAGTTTTATGGCGTAACTGGTCTGGGGGTAAACAAGGGTGTTTATTGCAGTATAGTATAAAGTGGAAATCAGATAAGGGTGTGGGAGTTTATTGCAGGAAAGCTCCCACCAGGATTCATGTGGAGGCCACAAAGATCAGATGTTGGAGGAGACAATGGCTGCAGGGAGCCACTGTGGGCATGAGATGCAAGACTGTGGGAGACCGCGCCTGGAGCCAGCAGCGATTGGTCATCATTCTGCAGGACAATGAGGATGTCAGTGGGCGTTGGACCAATCAGATGACAGCGATTCCATACTTCCTCTTTGAAACATTGTATATGTCGGGGGCAAGAACAGATAGCTTTGTTCAGTCTGCGTTGTCTCTGCTGAGGCTAGGATAAGCGTAGCTACGGACCCAGAGCTCTGTAAAATGTATACTCCTCTGTCAGGTATAAATTGGTTGACTTTTACCACGTCGTTATAATTGTAGCTCTTTCACGAAAACGAACACGCATGGAACCTCAAGAGTAATAGGTGATTATAAAATTCAGGTTCCTACAGTATCAATAGTGGTAGAAATTGACTTCAATCCGTAGCCAAGAGGGGACATCTGGTGGTGGTGTGGAAATGCTTGACTGTTTGATAAATTGCCAAAGAATGTAACAGGTATTTGTGCCCTTGTGACCTTGTTGTTACCGGTATCAGCACATCCTATGTCTGTATAAGAATTAACAGCTAGTTTATCCACTGTGATGCCAGAACATTGGCGATGTCAGAAAAGAGCAGCAGACTGGCAGGGCCAAAATGATCCAACATACATTGACGTCATTGGTGTTCCCCGTGGTGTTTCAAGTGAGTACAAATTCATAGATCTAATAGCTGCATGATTTGAGTCGTCGATCTGTTGGTGGTGTACAACCAACAAAAACGTCGACAGAATCAACTACATCCATTACAACGTGCACAAATTGGGCAACAGAGTGGGTTTGAAGCTGTACATGAACAGCTATCAGCCACAACACTTATGGCATTCCAAAACAGGATAGCTGTTGACATGTTGTTGGCTGAGAGGAGGAGTATGTGCTATGTACAGGTGAACAATGCTGCACATTCATTCCCAACAACACAGCTACGGATGGCAGTCTCACCGAGGCCATAGAGGGACTCCGAACCCTTAATGGTAAAATGGTGGAACTCCGGGATTAATGCCTTTGGAAAATACAAAGCCGTGGTGTCCTCAATTTTGGTATCAATTGCTGTTTTTGCAGCAATTTTGACCTTGTGTGGATGTTGCTGTGTTTTCATAAAAATGATCCTACAGTCGAAAATCTAACTGAAGTGACTGATGTATGGTGATATGAGAATTTGAGCAAATATGTGATAAACAGGCAGGAAATGTTAGAATAAATGTACATTAGTTATCCCATATTTACTTTTATAGTATTGGAAAGCCTTTATTCAGCAATATAACCTTGTTTGTATCATGTTAGTTGAAGTTGTCTGTGAAGATGGTTTACACGTTGCTGCTATGTGCTTCCCCAACTTTATAGCAGCAACAGCTGTGTAACTGGGAATCGCCCTAAGGAAATAAAAAGAGAGGGATCGGCAGAGTGTGTTCAGAGTGGTAGGAGATTGTAACTGCGAACAACTCTGTCCATTCTCCTTACGAGTAAAAGAACCATCTCTTGTCTTCCTTCCTTGTTTATTGTTTATTAAATATTCTAGGTTGTTTGAACCTGACAGTTACCTCGGAAGGCAGGTGCTGCATCGTTACGTGGGATCAGGGGCAACTGGGAATGGGTGGAGGAGTCCAGAGCTGAGTCTAGTTGAGGTCATGTTTTGGGCACAAATAGCACACGCCGAGATGAATGAACGAGTGTCCGCTTCCATGGTCGGCCACCTGAAACGCTGGCACAAAAACCCTAGTGTTCCATTGACACCCGGGTGGCACGTTAGGTGGGAGCTATGAACCCACTGCTGAACCTGGGAGCAAACAGGATTGGGGACAAACAGATCCTTCTGTGTCCCTCCTCTGGGATCTCTTTGTTTGTCTTGTGCCTTCTTGACTAGGGATTCAATCTCCCATTCTACTGCTGCCACAAAACAAGTAAGAGAGAGAATGGGTTCTAGGTGCTCGCTGGTCTTACGGGTGGAGAATTGGCGAGACAGGGCATCTGGTTTGACGTTTCTGGACTCTGGGATGTCGGACAAAGTAAAGTGGAACAGAGTAAAAAAAGAGTGCCCACCTGGCTTGCTTTGGGTTTAATCTCCTGGCAGATTTGAGGTACTCCATGTTCTTATGATGTCAGTCCACACCACAAATGGTTGTGCAGCTCCCTCTAGTAGGCGGCACCATTCCTCCAAAGCAAGTTTCACCGCCAAGAGTTCCCAGTTGCCAATGCTGTAGTTGCGCTCAGCAGGGTAGAGTGTACAGGAAAAGAAGGCGCACTGGTGCAACTTACTGTCCCCGGGATGTCATTGGGACAGCACGGCGCCACTCCCACCTTGGAGGCATCCACCTCCCCAATGAACTGAAGGGACGGACATGGGTGAACAAGAACAGGGGCAGAGGCAAAGCGACTTTTGAGGTCCTCGAAGGCGGAATCTGCATCATCCAACCAGCAGAATGTAACCGTGGTGGAGGTGAGAGCAGATGTGACTGTACCCCTTGATGAACCTCCGATAGAAGTTGGGAATCGCTGCAACTGTTTGCGGTCGCCAGGTCTTGGCGACTCAGTGACAGCCGTCACCTTGGATGGGTCAATGCGAAGCTCCCCCTTGGCAATGATATAACTAAGGAATGTAGTGTCTTGGACATGAAACTCACATTTTTCAGCCTTCACAAAAAAGGTTTATTCTCTAGGATCCTGTGGGGCACCAGTCACACATGCTGTTCATGTTCTGAGAGGGACTGCGAAAAAAATCAAGATATCATCAAGATAGTCAAACACCAATTCATCATGTCCCGGAGGACATCATTAACGAGGTTCTGGAAAACTGTGGGGGTGTTGGTTAATTCAAAAGGCATCACAAGGTATTCATAGTGGCCAAGTGGGGAATTGAAGGCAGTCTTCCATTCATCCCCCTCTCGGATGCGAACAAGGTGGTACGCATTGCGTAGGTCTAGTCTGGAAAAAATGCTTGCACCGTGGAGAAGGGTGATCAACGGAAGGGGTTACATGTTCTTAACAGGACTGTTATTGAGCCCCCTGTCATCAATGCATAGTCTTAAGGTGGTATCTCTTATCCACAAAGAAACACCCCGCACCGACTGGGGAGGAAGAGGGTCGTATAACACTTGTAAGCCAAAGATTCTGAGATGTATTTCTCCATAGCTTCTCTCTCCGGTTGTGAGATGTTATACAGTCGTCCCCTAGGCACTGTGGCTCCTGGCAAGAGATCGATGGCACAATCATAACGGTGGTGGGGAGGGAGGGCCACGGCTTTATCTTTGCTGAAAACTTGGCCAAGGTCGTGATAGCCCTCAGGAACAGAGGTAAGGTCAGGCTTGTCTGTTTTATTGACACAATTAGTAGTCAAGAGAGCAGATTTTAAACAGTTAGTATGACAAAATACACTCCAGGCGGAAAGACTAAGGTGGTTCCAAACAATATCCAGGTTGTGAACCTTAAACCAGGGCAACCCGAGTACCAGGGGTGCCTGGGGACAGTCAAAAACTAGTAGGTTTATTTCCTCCTGGTGGTGACCTGAGAGAAGGAGGGAGACCGGCAGCGTCTATTGGTCTACAAGGGATAGCAATTGTCCGTTAAGTGCGGTCATCTCTAGGGCCGTAGCCAAAAGGCTAGTCTTAATCCCCATTTGTCTCACCAAGTTGCGATCAATAAAATTTCCATTTGCCCCACTGTCAACGAGAGCGGACAGAACTCGGCACCGGTCCTTCCAGGACAGTGTGGCAGGATGTTGGAGCCGGTGTGAGGAGGAACTGCAAGTGTGGCTCACCAGACCTCCCTCTTTATTGATGAGCCGGCCCGTTTAATGAATGTTTTGGACAAGCACGGATTAAATGGCTGCTTTGTCCACGGTACATACAAAGTTGGCCGTTGGTATCATCGTGGCCTTTCCTCAGGGGAGAGCTTTGCGCGTCCCATATGCATAGGTTCAACTATGTCCGCGGGGGGCGGGGTTTGGGACAACGTTTGTGTGGGTCATATTGGTGACTGATTGGCACACGGAGAAGAATTGTGTTGAGTGGGCGGAGCTGGTCGTTTCTCTAGATGCTGTCTCTGCCGCTCTCTAAGTCGGCAATGATCTGTATCGGCCAATGATTATCTGATATGCTGATCGGCTTTAATGTCATAATTTGCCGATCCGATCAACTCCACAAAAGACATTTATTCCGCATTCCCATTGTGTTCAGTATATTTGAATCCAAAAGCTAGTTTATTTTTAGCCTTGTCATATGTCTTTTGCCTTAGTATTGTAAATATCTGACTGCCAATAAAGTTATTAAAAAAACAAAAAACATATCGGCGGTGTGGTACAGACAACACATCTGAAACAGACAACGCGTAACGCTTGGATTAGACTACAAGACAAATGTGGTCTTTCACGATTTCACTATGTCAGACTTCTGCGATAAAATCTTGTATTCCGATACCACCGCATCCCGTCTTTTACGATCACTGGGCTTTATTTTGTCGACACAAATGCGACCGGATACACGTTACCATAGTGATGACGACAACAATGGTTCGCTCCATGTGTATTATAAGAACAAAATGGGGAGAAAAGTCTGGTGGTGGTCACAGGAGACATTAATTTAAAGTAAACTGAAATGACAAATACATTTAATTTTACAACTACTGACCTCTACTACTGAAATACAGTGGTATATATTTATAAATTATTCCAATAAGTTAAAAAAAATATTTTGTTTTGACCATAATTTGATACACTGTCGCTGCCATGTTTAGCGTGCGCAAAGAATTCTGGGAATTATGACGTAGAATGGCAGTTGTAAAATTGCTGCTCTCTGCGGAGCTAAGCTAGCCAATTGTGAAAAACTTATCTTCAGTGAAAAGTGTTACAAATGCCATACTGCGCCGCTTTGGGATGCAATTTTCAATCATGACGGAAGGCAAAAAAGGAGGTAAGCATTCATAGCTTTCCCAAAAAGATCAAGTTGAGGAAATGGTGGGAGGATGTGGCCGGAAGAGTTGAGCTGCCGAAAGATTTGCGGTTGTTCGAAGCCTTTGATCGCCCCCAGCTCATGAGAGAGCTCAATGTTGTCTGGGTATAAACAACGGCTTAAATCCAATGCAGTGCCGACTATCGTTCCTCACAAGGATTTTAAACGGCCGCATGTGACAAGCGAAGGCCGCGCAAAAAGACACGAAAGACGTGGCACTGACCGCGTACCTTGATCAGCCCACTTTAGCAGCTGTTGTAAACAAACAATCGCCACCGGACACTGAGTTCAGTTATTACTGAATACATTTATAACATCTGGCAAAATGAAAAAGTACCATGGGCAGCGGCAGAAATGAAATGGAGCTCTTTAAAACAGGTACTCTCTTTCTCAGTCAGCATTGGCAAGCAGTAGCTACAAATACACCACTAAAAATGACCAACTGAAGTTTGTTCATGCCTGTTCGATTTATCTTACCCAACATTATAAAAAATAGACACAAAACGAATGAAGACGCTGGTTTCTTTTTCTCATGAGGAGGGCGGATGGGAGATTGTTCAGATTACAGCCTCTCAACACACTCTAAACAATCTCTCCCGTCACTCCTGTATTTATTTGAAATAGGGAGGTTTCTAAGTTTACAAGACATAACGTACTAAGGTACAAGACACAACACACTAAGGGTAAGGTTTCAAGGTGAAAACATGGGACCAACACCTGCCACGTCCCGGCCACGTCCTTCTCTCTGATGATTCCTGCTGAGTTTTCTTCTTGAAGGCGAGACATCCTCCTTTCTCAGAATCGTCCATAATACTAATGCAAGCTAAGCAAATAAATGATAACTTCTACAATATATTTAACAATACTCATCATCATTTCCTATTTCTTCTCCTCTCTCTCCTCATTTTCTTGATCACACTCTGGCTTGAACTGAAGTCACTGATGGTGTAGTGGTACACTCGCCTGACTTTGGTGCAGGGAGCGTGGGTTCAGTTCCCACTCAGTGACGGTGTGAATGTGAGTGCGAATGGTTGTCCGTGTCTCTATGTGCCCTGCGACTGACTGGCGACCAGTTCAGGGTGTAGTCCGCCTTTCGCCCGAAGTCAGCTGGGATAGGCTCCAGCGTCCCCTGACCCTAACCAGGATAAGCGGTGTTGAAAATGGATGGATGGCTCGAACTGAAATGGCTACTGCTAAAAACTACTCTGGGCGTCGGCACATCCTCATTTGACGTCATTACCCAGAATGCACTGACGAAAAAACAATGGCGGCCTATGTTGAAATTACATTTTGTAAAACTATATAAATCTGGAAGGGATTATCGAAAGGTCTATCTTATTGTTATGTTACTCAAGTCGAAAGAGATCATATATACCAAAAATGGAGTTCACTTTAAGGATTGCTTGAGGTATGTTCACTTTTAATACGATACTGCTTGCAAGCAGGCAACAAAACGTTATGTAGCCTAGCAAGCTAGTGCTACCACTAATGGTTGTACGTTAACATGCCGGCGTTCTATCGAATCATGTTGTAAAGATTTCGGTGTGTGTGAACTAATTTAACACATTCACTGCTTTAGAAATCAAATATCCATGTTATAACTGGACTAATTACAGTAAGTTAGCACCCATTATTTCTGTCATGTTGTTATGTTGGTTTGACCTGAATAGAATACACTACCTGACTAGAGAATACTTACAACGAAGCAGTCTACTAAACATACTCAGTAGACAGCGACAAGCCTCTGTATAGCCGAACCAAAACTTAATTATACCGTGACAAAACCGCGTCATCCCTAAGAGAAGGTATAGAAAATGCATTGATAATTGCAGGGGGACTGATATATTGTATACTGTGTTAATTAATCTATCAGTAGGATGAGTTGGAGTTAATGTGTATGTGATGTTTTTTTTTTCAGAAGAACAAGACATTCATACTCGAGTGACCCCCACTCCAAGACCATCAGAACTGCTGAAGAGCACTGGGAAAACAGCTAAACTGTCATCTTATTTTTGTTTCCTCCCACTTGTGTGGAGTAATTGTTCCATTATTGTTTATAATCATGTAATACTGTATAATCTTATTACTGTGTAATTTTACACACCGTACAGTGATCATATTCTCTTGCGGTTTGTCTTCTCTTGAAGCATCTTCCATAGAAAAGAGGTCAAGGAGGGGTTCAGAGCCTGTTCAAGATACAAATGGTATGAACCTTTGATTCAATGCAGAAGTACTGTGATATGGTATCCTAGTGTATGTGTCAGTGGAATACCAGGATGAACTGGAGTTAATGCTTCTTAATATTTTCTTTCAGAAGAACTAGACATTATGACTCAAAAGACCTCAACTCCAAGACCATCCTCTGATGAAAGTAAGTCTAGGAGGGTTTCTGAGTCTGTTCAAGATTCTGAAGGTATTAATATAACTCCAGATCAATTTCAGGGGCACTGTGCTATGATATATTGTGTGTGCCAGTAGGATGAACTTGAATAAATAATAATAATCTTCTTTTCTTGCAGACGAACGAGACAATCTGACTAAGGACTTCAATGCTGATACCAAAAAAAGAACTGAGAAAACTGGTAACCTCTTTTTCCGTCATCTTAGTTTTGTTTCGTCCCACTGATGTGGTGTAACATCCATCCATCCATCCATTTTCTGAGCCGCTTCTCCTCACTAGGGTCGCGGGCGTGCTGGAGCCTATCCCAGCTATCATCGGGCAGGACACCCTGAACTGGTTGCCAGCCAATCGCAGGGCACATACAAACAAACAACCATTTGCACTCGCATTCACACCTACGGGCAATTTAGAGTCTCCAATTCATGCATGTTTTTTGGGATGTGGGAGGAAACCGGAGTGCCCGGATAAAACCCACGCAGGCACGGGGAGAACATGCAAACTCCACACAGGCGGGGCCGGGGATTGAACCCCGGTCCTCAGAACTGTGAGGCTGACGCTCTAACCAGTCATCCTGTGGTGTAACAATCATGTCAAATTGTGATAGACCTATATATTTTTAATATGTTTTAAATTACACTTCATTTTTTTCTTGCAAAAGAACACAAAATTCGGACTAAAAAAACCTCAACTTCAAGACCCGGCAAACTAAAATGAACGGGAAAAACAGGTAACCTCCACGAACTGCTTTGCTTCAATACTTCTCTCATGATTACCAAGTATTAACCAGAAAGAACAATTGCATAGTTGTCCTTCCAAATGTACGGCAGACATAAAATCATCCATTTTGATATAAAAAAATAATACCAGAGCTGTCAAATGTTACGGATCGTCTGTATTTTGTTACGGAAACCACTGAACGCATACTCAATCTGCCCGTAACACTCATTGTTCCAGATCCATCCATCCATCCGTTTTCAACACCGGATCCAAGAGCAGGCGGAGGCAGATGTAAAATGATGAACAGTTTATTGAGGAAAAGAAATGGTGGTGGTCCTAGGTGGGTTGGCCGGCGGTGGCTTGAACAGGTGGCAGGCAGTGGTTAGGACAGGCGGCTGGCTAGGCAGCAGGAATGACGTGGATCAGGAACACGGGGGAAAACACTGAGAACAAGGAGACAGGGGAGTCAAAAAAGGGACAGAGGAATAGAGTTGTTTATGGGAGGTAAATGGGCTGTGGTAGCACTGGAAGTAACTGCAATACTTGCGAGGATTCCCTGGAAGAGGCAGGCTCATATACCGGTGGTGATGAGGCTGATTGGAGACAGGTACTGAAAACAGAGAGGGGAGGGGGAAGAGAGAGAGGACGCAAAGCGCCCTTCAGGCTCCAATAATGGAACTGCAGGGCAGTATATGACAAGCTATGTGTTTTGCGTCATTCCAGCTACAGTGGAAGTGGTGGACCACACAAAGAACTCAAAGAACGTGGTCCACACAATGCAGCAAAAAAAATGTGTGTGTGTGTGGGTGTATAAGTGCGGGTTGCGTGTGTCTTGGGATCAGCAAAAACACACCACAGTAAAGTAATCATGGTCCTCTTGTTTCTAGGTTTCTGCTGGGGGAAATAGGAAGAGGAAGAGGTGCCAGGTCTGCAGGCCATCTGATGATGTCAAGACAAGCATGACCTGTGTGATGACATGTCACTCATTATTATTGTTGTTATTATTATTTTCCATTTTCTACCGCTTATCTGAGGTCGGGTCACGGGGGCAGTAGCTTCAGCAGGGACGGCCAGACTTCCCACTCCCCAGCCACTTCATCCAGCTCTTCCGGGGGGATCCCGAGGCGTTCCCAGGCCAGCCGAAGGACGTAGTCTCTCCAGCGTGTCCTGGGTCGTCCCCGGGGTCTCCTCCCTGTGGGACGTCCCCGGAACACCTCACCAGGTAGGCGTCTGGGAAGCATCCGAATCAGATGCCCCAGCCACCTCATCTGGCTCCTCTCGATGTTGAGGAGCAGCGACTCTACTCTGAGATCCTCACGGATGGCCGTACTTCTCACCCTATCTCTAAGGGAGAGCCCGGGCACCCTGCAGAGGAAACTCATTTCGGCCGCTTGTATCCGGGATCTCGTTCTTTCAGTCACGACCCACAGCTCGTGACCATAGGTGAGGGTAGGACCGTAGATCGACCGATAAATTGAGAGCGTCGCCTTTCGGCTTAGCTCCTTCTTCACCACAACGGACCGATACAAAGTCCGCATCACTGCAGACGCTGCACCGATCCGCCTGTCAATCTCCCGTTCCATTCTTCCCTCACTTGTAAACAAGACCCCAAGATACTTGAACTCCTCCACTTGGGGCAGGATTTCATCCCCGACCTGGAGAGGGCACGCCACCCTTCTCAGATTTGGAGGTGCTGATTCTCATCCCAGCCGCTTCACACTGGGCTGCGAACTGCTCCAGTGAGAGTTGGAGGTCACAGCTTGATGAAGCCAACAGAACCACATCATCTTCAGAGATGATGACCACATCATCTTCAGAGATGATGTGGTTCTGAAAAAAGCAGAGATGCAATTCTGAGGCCACCAAACTGGACCCCCTCCATGCCTCGGCTGCGCCTAGAAATTCTGTCCATAAAAGTTATGAACATAATCGGTGACAAAGAGCAGCCTTGGCGGAGTCCAACCCTCACCAGAAACGGGTCCGACTTACTGCCGGCAATGCGGACCAAGCTCTGATACCGGTCGTAGAGGCACCGAACAGCCCGTATCAGGGGGTTCGGTACCCCATACTCCCGAAGCATCCCCCACAGGACTTCCCGAGGGACACGGTCGAACGCCTTCTCCAAGTCCACAAAACACATGTAGACTGGTTGGGGCGAACTCCCACGCACCCTCGAGGACCCTGCCGAGGGTGTAGCGTTGGTCCACTGTTCCACGGCCAGGACGAAAACCACACTGCTTTTCCTGAATCTGAGATTCGACTTCCCGACGTACTCTCCTCTCCAGCACCCCTGAATAGACCTTACCAGGGAAGCTGAGGAATGTGATCCCCCTGTAGTTGGAACACACCCTCCAGTCCCCCCCCCCAAAACACCACCCCAGTCTGCCAATCCGGAGGCACTGTCCCCGATGTTGCAAAGGCGTGTCAACCAGGACAGCCCCACAACATCCAGAGCCTTGAGGAACTCCGGGCGAATCTCATCCACCCCGGGGCCTTGCCACCGATGAGCTTTTTAACCACCTCGGTGACCTCAACCACAGAGATAGGAGAGCCCCCTCATGGGAAGGCGTGTCGGTGGAATTCAGGAGGTTTTCGAAGTATTCTCCCCACCGACTCACAACGTCCCGAGTCGAGGTCAGCAGCGCCCCATCGCCACGATACACAGTGTTGTTGGTGCACTGCTTTCCCCTCCTGAGACGCCGGATGATGGACAACAATTTCCTTGAAGCCGTCCGAAAGTCTTTCTCCATGGCCTCACCAAACTCCTCCCATGCCCGAGTTTTTGCAACAACGACCACCAAAGCTCCATTCCGCTTGGCCAGCCGGTACCCATCAGCTGCCTCAGGAGTCCCACAGGGCAAAAAGGCCTGATAGGACTTCCAAGATGGCGCCTACCAGTGTGGTCGTCTCGGTAACGCGCTCTCTAGTATTGTCTTTGTTTTTGTGTTTTTCGTCCGTCTTTGGAGACCTTACACGACTCACTTACACAAGGGAAGACCTGCTAACCATCAAGGAGGCTACTCCGGACTTTCTGTCACCAATTTTCGAAAATCCGCTCAGTTTTTTCCCCGAGTTACTCACCGGAGCGGCGTCCGCAGTTTTCGGCGCATGGATGCGGAAGCGGCGCCACAGAGGAAAACGAGCCGGCATTCAGGTGAAACTCCGCAAGAGAGGACACAGATTGGCGTTCCCGTCGATCCACCTCACGAATGTACGCTCCCTACCCAACAAAATGGACGAGCTTCATCTTCTGTTAAAGACCAGTAAAGACTTCGGACGTTCCGCGGCCATGTGCTTCACGGAGACCTGGCTTTGCGACGCTGTACCCGATGGCGCCGTCACGCTTCCCGGCTTCAACATTCATCGAGCGGACCGCGACATGGAATCATCGGGAAAAACGAAGGGCGGCGGGATATGCCTCCATATAAACGAAAAATGGTGTACGGACGTCACGGTGCTCAGCACACACTGCAGCCCGCATTTGGAGTCGCTGTTTCTGAACTGTAAACCATTTTACTCGCCACGTGAGTTTGCATCGTTTATACTGGCTGGAGTCTATATTACACCGCAAGCTAACACGAACGCCGCATTGCTAACGCTCGCCGAACAAGTCAACGAAATTGAAAAAAAACACCCGGACTCACCCCTCATTATTCTCGGGGACTTTAACAAAGCTAAACTCAACCACGAACTCCCTAAATACAAGCAGCACATCGACTGTCCTACCAGGGAAAATAATACTTTAGACCACTGCTACACTACGGTAAAAAACGCATGCCGTGCTATACCTCGTGCAGCCCTGGGCTCGTCTGATCACTGCTTAATTCACTTAATACCGACGTACAAGCAAGAACTTAAATGTGCGAAGCCAACAGTGAAAACAGTCAAAAAGTGGACCAATGAAGCCAAGATGGAACTTCAAAGCTGTTTAGACTGCACAGACTGGAGTGTCTTTGAAAATTCAGCTGGCAGCCTGGATGAATATACGGACACTGTCACATCCTATATCAGTTTCTGTGAAGAGGTTTGTGTACCAACAAAATCATTTCGGACATTCAACAACCACAAGCCGTGGTTCACTGCTAAACTTAAGCAGCTTCGCCAAGCAAAGGAAGATGCATATCAGAGCGGGGACAGGGCCCTGTATAATCGAGCTAGAAACCAGCTGACTAAAGAAATTAACATTGCAAAGAGGATCTATGCAGCAAAGTTGGAAAAACAGTTTAGCGCGAACGACTCGAAATCAGTCTGGCGTGCATTCCAATCGCTGACTAATTACAAGCGACGATCCCCCCAAGCTGAGAACAATAGCACACTAGCCAACGACTTGAATACCTTCTATTGCAGATTTGAAAAGGACAGTTTCACTCCACACACCCACCCGGCCGCACCCGGGACCACAACCACAGCTCTGACTTCTGCGTTAACCATCCATGAACAGGATGTGAGACGCATCTTCAAACAACAGAAGATTAACAAAGCAACAGGACCGGACCATGTGTCCCCATCCTGCCTCAAAGTCTGCGCGGACCAGCTCGCTCCAGTCTTCACTCAGATCTTTAACAGAGATTTGGAAATGTGCAAAGTTCCATCCTGCTTCAAACGCTCCACCATCATTCCAGTCCCCAAGAAACCTGCAATCTCTGGTCTGAATGACTACAGGCCTGTCGCTTTGACATCTGTGATCATGAAGTCCTTTGAACGTCTCGTGCTGGACCACCTCAAGAGTGTCACAGGTCCCCTGCTGGACCCCCTGCAGTTTGCCTACCAAGCGAACAGGTCTGCGGATGATGCAGTCAACATGGGACTGCACTTCATCCTAGAACACCTCGACAGTGCAGGGACCTACGCGAGGATCCTGTTCGTGGACTTCAGCTCAGCGTTCAACACCATCATCCCTGAACTCCTTTCAACCAAGCTTCTCCAGCTCAGCGTCTCACCTGCCATCTGCCAGTGGATTTACAGCTTTCTGACGGGCAGGACACAGCAGGTCAGGCTGGGGGAGGCCACCTCATCCACACGCAGCATCAGCACTGGGGCGCCCCAAGGTTGTGTCCTCTCTCCGCTGCTCTCCTCTCTCTACACGAACGACTGCACCTCAGCGAACCCGACTGTCAAGCTCCTGAAGTTTGCAGATGACACCACTGTCATCGGCCTCATCAAGGACGGTGACGAGTCTGCATATCGACAGGAAGCGGAGCGGCTGGAGCTGTGGTGCGGCCGACACAACCTGGAGCTGAACACGCTCAAGACGGTAGAGATGATCGTGGACTTCAGGAGGCATCCTTCGCCACAGCTGCCCCTCACGTTGTCCAGCTGCCTTGTGTCAACCGTCGAGACCTTCAAGTTCCTGGGAATTACAATCTCTCAGGACCTGAAGTGGGCGACCAACATCAACTCCGTCCTCAAAAAGGCCCAGCAGAGGATATACTTCCTGCGGCTTCTGAGAAAGCACGGCCTGCCACCGGAGCTGCTGAGACAGTTCTACACAGCGGTCATCGAATCAGTCCTGTGTTCTTCCATCACAGTCTGGTTTGGTGCTGCTACAAAAAAGGACAAACTCCGACTGCAACGGACAATCAAAACTGCTGAAAGGATTGTCGGTACCCCCCTACCCACCATTGAGGACTTGCACGCTGCCAGAACTAAGACAAGGGCGTGCAAAATCCTCTCGGACCGTCTGCACCCCGGTCACCGGCTCTTCCGGCTCCTTCCCTCAGGTAGGCGCTACCGATCAACGCAAACTAGAACTAGTAGACATTCCAACAGCTTCTTCCCTCTTGCGATCAACTTCTTAAACACCTAACCTATAATTCCATACAACAAGCTGGCAATTTTTTGACTTGAATTCGTTGTCACATTTCTGTGGGGCCAATTATGTATTACTCGTGCACTCACTGTAGTTGTCTCGCCATGCTGCACTATTTGCATATACTGGCCACTCATGCCAGAGTAGCATCTGCTCCATTTGCACACTGATTGAGGAGTATCTGTAACATTTGCACAACCGACATTGTCCCAGATGATCGCACTACTCGTCACTTTAAACCGCATACACTCCTTGAAGTCTCAGCGCCCTTTGCACAACGGTCATTGCACCGGACTATTGCAATATTAGTCGTTCGAACTGCTCTAAGTGCTAGAGGACTCTGCATCTTTTTGCACAATTGTTTTTTGTCAATGTCTTTATGTCCCCAAAGTGTTCTGTAAATTGACTGTCTGTTGTACTAGAGCGGCTCCAACTACCGGAGACAAATTCCTTGTGTGTTTTGGACATACTTGGCAAATAAAGATGATTCTGATTCTGATTCTTCAGCTTGACGGCATCCCTCACCGTGGGGATTGCCGCCACGACAGGCACCGACTACCTTACGGCCACAGCTCCGGTCGGCCGCCTCGGCAATAGAGGCGCGGAACATGGTCCACTCGGACTCAATGTCCCCCGCCCGTTCATAACAATGTATCAAAAACCAATTTATTCCTGACAGAGGAGTCTATACATTTTGCAGAGCTCTGGGTTCGTAACTATCCCTATCTTATCCTTAGCAGATAGTTTTTATTCGACTACTCTATCTGATTCTACCCCAGACTTATACAATGTTTCAAACGAGAGAGTATGGAATCGCTGTCGTCTGATTGGTCCATGGTCTGATCTGACGTCATCGTTGCTCTGCAGAATGATGACCATTTGCCGCTGGCTCCAGATGCCGCCTCCAGATGCCGTCCCACATTCCTGAATTCAATGCCTATAGTGGCTCCCCGCAGTCCTTTTCTTCCTTGACCTCTGTTCTGTATTGTCTCCAGATACATCCTGATGGGGGGAGCCTTCCTGCAATAAACTCCTACCCCCTTATCTGATTATACTACAATACACATCCTTGCTTACCTTCCAAACCAGTTACCATTAAACTCTATATTATATTACAAATAGAATTACATATTAGGCTATAAAGTATTCTATATTACCTTCATTGTTAACTCATCGAAGGTAAATTATTCTCTTGTCATGTTTTGTTAATTGCAACGGTGGTCGATTGGTTAGCACATCTGTCTCACAGTTCTGATGACCCAGGTTCAAATCCGGCCTCCCCTGTGTGGAGTTTGCATGTTCTCCCCATGCCTGTGTTTAGTTACTCCAGGATGTTTTCCTCCCACGTTTCCTCCCACATCCCAAAAACATGCACGCTAGGTTAATTGACAACTCTAAATTGCCCGACTCTAAATTTCTCACGCTTGCTTGCTTCCCTTTGTTTAAGTAAACTCTGTTAAATTGCTCAGTTGTGTCTTTCTGATTTGGGATTCACAATTCAGCTTTCTGCCAGCGTAACAACATACTTGTTGTCTGGCACATGCAGCAGACACATTGGTAAAAACCAAACACTCACTAAAAAGAAATGCCACTCAGCAGCTACTAACGCTGTTTGCTAACACTAATTGTGCATTGAATAACTCAGCACAATTCTCCTTTTGGCTTTGGCATGAAACTGTTTCAGACAGTGCCATTCAAACAATAAATATTGCACACGTTCATTATTTAGGATTGTCGGCCCCGACCTGCTTTTGGTCCTAAAATCAGGACAAATCCATCCTTATCTCACCTCAGACCTAAGAATAATTTTATAGGATAATCTTATCAGGCTTAAATTGAACCAAGATTTACTTGGCTGTTTCATTCGGCACTTGATGGGTGGGTAGGCACTCCAGAGAACCAGCTATTTTTATACGAGTAATGAAAAAACTAAATTTTACGTAATGTGCCCTTTTATTAGGGGGTTAATTTCTTTGGGTTTATGTTTGTCTAAGTCATGGGTGTTGAACTCATTTTCACCAAGGGCCATATTGGCATTATCGATGCCGTCAAAGGACCAGTTAGAAGACAGTAAATGAAACTAAATATAATGTAAAATAAATGTAACTCTACTCCTCAACATATTGTAAAATAACTATTTATTATTACGTACTGCACTGGTATTACAACATGAATCCTAAGAAACCCACGTTGCTCATTAATCAACCATCAAACTATTTAAGTAAATAAGAATATCTCTGAACCCAAGTTATGACATTAATTTTTTTTTGTTACGCTTGACAATTTTGCACGACTCAGAACTTTGGTGTCAGTTAGCATTTTAGAAATACAAATCGGCCTGGTATAAAGTGCAAAGGGAATACCACCTGCTAATGAGAAATGTATGAATAGTGACGACTGTAAAAAAAAACATTGTCTGCATGAATACAGAAACCCGTGAACAAAGCAGCAGAAAAATATATATTTGTTTTCCAATCTTTGTTGAAAAAACCTATCTGAATCAATTTTTCGCTTTGACATTTTGGGATCATTTGTAGACTTATAAACACGCTGCTTTACACAGATGCGGGTACACTACCACCTAGTGGTAAAATCCCGTCACTTGGCAGTAATTTGTAAGGCAACGATGTATTATGTGAAATGTAGTTGATGGTGAATAGACGTGGAAACTGCTCAATTGACTTATTTTAAGACCTTTCAAGCCCCCACGGGCCAAATGCGTTTGACACGTGGTCTAAGTCATGAAACTAAGACAAGGGCGTGCAAAATCCTCTCGGACCCTCCGCACCCCGGTCAGTAGCTCTTCCAGCTCCTTCCCTCAGGTAGGCGCTACCGATCAACGCAAACTAGAACTAGTAGACATTCCAACAGCTTCTTCCCTCTTGCGATCAACTTCTAAAACACCTAACCTATAATTCCATTACAACAAGTTGGAAATTTCTTGACTTGAGTTCGTTGTCACATTTCTGTGGGGCCAATTATGTATTACTCGAGCACTCACTGTAGTTGTCTCGCCATGCTGCACTATTTGCATATACTGGCCACTCATGCCAGAGTAGCATCTGCTCCATTTGCACACTGATTGAGGAGTATCTGTAACATTTGCACAACCGACATTGTCCCAGATGATCGCACTACGCGTCACTTTAAACCGCATACAATTCTCAGCGCCCTTTGCACAATGGTCATTGCACCGGACTATTGCAATATTAGTCATTCGAACTGCTCTAAGTGCTCGAGGACTCTGCATCTTTTTGCACAATTGTTTTTTGTCAATGTCTTTATGTCCCCAAAGTGTTCTGTAAACTGACTGTCTGTTGTACTAGAGCGGCTCCAACTACCGGAGACAAATTCCTTGTGTGTTTTGGACATACTTGGCAAATAAAGATGATTCTGATTCTGATGGAGCAGGTCAAAGATCATGCTCCACAAGTGAGGATGATGTTTGTGTCAGTGATGAATGGCTACCAGAAAAAAAGAGGAACAGTAAATCCTAGCAGTAGTGACATTGGAATTGGATGCAGATGTGATTGCAAAGCAAAGCAAATTTATTTACGTAGCGCATTTCCTACACAAGGTAACTGTACATGATTAATAAAGATGATTCTGATTCTGAAAATGATGGTGTCACAAAACTTCATGAATTACTTGAAAATTGAGTCTAGAATACAGTTCACATTAAATAAGACTTAACAGGCTTAGAGAGTGTCACTGATGGTGTAGTGGTACACTCGCCTGACTTTGGTGCGGGCAGCGTGGGTTCAGTTCCCACTCAGTGACGGTGTGAATGTGAGTGTGAATGGTTGTTCGTGTCTATATGTGACCTGCGACTGACTGGCGACCAGTTCAGGCTGCAGCCTGCCTTTTGTCCGAAGTCCACTGGGATAGGCTCCAGTGCCACACGACCCTGAACAGGATAAACGGTGTTGAAAATGGATGGATGGGTTTAGGGAGAAATAATGACATCCAGTAACGCCACACGATCAATCTGCTTTGTACTTGGGGATAGATTTATCTTAATACATTACATGCTGGATGTCTGGGTTACCGGCTGTGCCTGCAGAGTACAAAGAAATGTCTATTCCAAATGTATTAAGACACACTTTTCACTTGCACTTTAGTATAACCATGAGAAAACTGCTTCGTGGAACACCTCTGTTTTTATCTGAGCAGACAGAAAACTTCTGAATAAAGCCATAGTCCACCAGCAATATGAAAGCCAATCAAGGGGATGTAATTGAAAGATCGGATCAGTGAGTGAAGAGGTATGCAATGATTTCCAGTATTATGTATTCAGACCCACTTACATTTTTCACTCTTTGTTATAGTGTAGCCATTTGCTAAAATCATTTAAGTTAATTTTTTCCTCATTAATGTACACACAGCACCCTATTTTGACAGAAAAAAAAGTAGAATTGTTGACATTTTTGCAGATTTATTCTCTTATATGTCATGGTCTATGTTTTGGTTTGGGTTGTGTTTGGTTTTGTTCCATGTTTTTCATGTCTTGTGTGCTGATTTAGTTATTGTCCACCTGTTCTCATCAACCTACCTTGTGTCAACCAATCAGCTCCCTCCAGCCACTCGTGTCTTGTCCAAGTGTTCCTCATTGCCTCGTAAATCTGTATTTAGGTCCCTGGTTTCTGCGATTGGCTGGCAACCAGTTCAGGGTGTACCCCGCCTCCTGCCCGATGACAGCTGGGAGAGGCTCCAGCACTCCCGCGACCTCAGAAAATGGATGGATGGATGGAGGTCCCTGGTTTCTTTCAGGCCTGGTCAGTTCATTGTCATTGTCAGGTGTAATTTTTTTTTTTTTTTTTTTTGTGTCCTGTTCGACTGCTAGGTCAAGAAGAATGGAAGATCTGTATCCTTTTTATCCCGGAAAATTTTTACTGTGTCACAGTGGAGGTTTTAAGCTTCTGCTGTGGTTTCTTAGTATTATAATTGAAATTTATTGAGAATCAGAGTCGAACAGAACAAATTTTCTAGAGGGAAGAGAGAAACGAAGACAAAAGACAAAGCACTAATTGTAAACAGGATGAGAAAAGTAAGTCATTACATTATCTACAACAATGAAATATTAAATATGAGTGTTGCATGGGGATGTAGTGCTACACCCTGTGAGGGAAGGACAAGCTAGAACAGGACAAGGACAGGAGAAGAAGCATGCAGGACCAGGGTCGTGGACCCGGCTGTACAACTGAAGTGAGGTGGGAATGTAAATTATAAGTCTATAGGACGAGAGTATGAGTGAGGGGATACACAAGCAATTCCCATATTCATTAGTTATTTGTCGCAGTAAATAGGGTCCATCTGAGAGCAGCCCGGTGGACGGGACACGTCCCACACCGAGGGACCCATGGCGGTCCGCCGGCCCCACCGAGGCCGCCCTGACAACTGGCCACCCGGTGGGGGCCACAGGGACCTAATGGCTCCTGTAGGTCGGGCCCATCAGGCCGGACAACCACCGACAAAGAGGGCTGGTCCACCCAGACCCGCAGCACTGCCCCCCCCACACATTCCCGCCAGCACCCACTACCCGCCCCCAAGTGTGGGAGGTGGACCCCCCCCCTCCAAACCAGGCAGGGACTAAAACCCCACACAAGGCTCCACAGCCCGCAGAGGACCACCTGGCTCCCCCACGGGAAGAGGAAGAGGCGACAGCAGCGGGACGCAAGCAGCCCAGAGAAGTGACAGAGGGGCCCCACCGCCCCTACCACCAGATTTGAGCCATCTATTTGGGCAGGGGTGTCAAACTCAAATTCACAGTGGGCCAAAATAAAAAATTGAGACAACGTCGAGGGCCAAACCCAATCCATCCATCCATCCATTTTCTGAGCCGCTTCTCCTCACTAGGGTCGCGGGCGTGCTGGAGCCTATCCCAGCTGTCATCGGGCAGGAGGCGGGGTACACCCTGAACTGGTTGCCAGCCAATCGCAGGGCACATACAAGCAGACAACCATTCACACTCACAGTCACACCTAAGGGCAATTTAGAGTCTTCAATCAACCTACCATGCATGTTTTTGGGATGCGGGAAGAAACCGGAGTGCCCAGAGAAAACCCACGCAGGCACGGGGAGAACATGCAAACTCCACACAGGCGGGGCCGAGACTTGAACCCCGGTCCTCAGAACTGGGAGGTAGACAGTCGTCCACCGTGGGCCAAACTCAATATTTAATGAAAATCACTGGGATGTACATATTTACCTTCTCTGTAGAAATGTAGCGTTAAAGTTTACATATGACAACAAACTTAAATTTTGCTTAAACACTGAATCTGGAATGAGCAAACTTTAATATTATAAACACGATAAATAAAATTCGCGATAAAAGACATCAGTGGTATTTGTTTGTTTTGTATTTAAATAGATAACTTGAATTCTTCTGTCTCTCCATCTTCTATTTATCTATCTCCAACTAGCTTTTTGATTTAAATCTTTTTTCAAAGGCCAACAACAAAACAACCCCCAAAAATAAGAATGTCCTTCAATAAAAATCCAAAGTTCAAACTATTAATAGTCCCTACCTAGGAGTTGATAACGGCCATTAAAAAAATAACATTCAATTATGTTATATTCTTTGTTACAGCCACGTTGCTCCGCACACGACAAATAGGTCTGTCTTTTACTTTAGTGAACAGACAATCTGCCTACCACCTGCCTCGGAAGTTAACGGTTTTCCATCTTTCGTTTGGCCATTTTTGGGAAGGGGAAGTGTAAATTTGCTCGAGGAGACTGGTAGCATAGTTGCTAACGACTGCAACAAAAAGGGAAGGGGCGCTTGCCAGTCTCGACTGATGGGCCAACACACTTGCAAAGTATTTTGGGATTTGTAATATTAGTGCCGCATGTGCTATATACTGGCGGGCCAGCTGTAATACACATTTGATATGGTCTTGCGGCCCAAATATAATTACATCGTGGGCCAAATTTGCTCCCCGGGCCTGAGTTTGACATATATGTATTAGGGGATTTAGCGTAAGGTTAAAATCACCTCCCATGATAACTATAGAATTGAGTGACAAGTTTAACAAGTGTGAAAAGAGCAGGTGAAAAAAGGCTGGATCATCTTTATTTGGAGAGTATACATTGATGAATGTGTAAAGCTTGTTAAATATTGAATGAAGCCTGTATAATTATATATCGGCCTTCTGGATCTGCTACTGTACTATTTATTGTAAAAAGTAGTCTTTTATGGACTAGTATTGAGACTCCTCTTGGTCTACAGTTATAAAAGGCCAAGATAACCTGAGTGAAATTAGAGTGAATGAGGCATTTTTCTTCTGACTCAGTAACGTGAGTTTCTTGAAATAGGAGGAGGTCTGTTTTAAATTTAGTAGTATAATCCATAATCTTAATTCTCTTTGCCTGCAATCGAATGCCATTGACATTCCATGACACAAAAATTAAGTGTGACATATAATGGGTGGGCGGCGCGGTGGTCGACTGGTTAGAGCGTCAGCCTCACAGGTCTGAGGACCCGGGTTCAATCCCCGGCCCCGCCTGTGTGGAGTTTGCATGTTCTCCCCGTGCCTGTGTGGGTTTTCTCCGGGCACTCCGGTTTCCTCCCACATCCCAAAAACATGCATTAATTGGAGACTCTAAATTGCCCGTAGCCATGACTGTGAGTGCGAATGGTTCTTTGTTTCTATGTGCCCTGCGATTGGCTGGAAACCAGTTCAGGGTGTACCCCGCCTCCTGCCCGATGATAGCTGGGATAAGCTCCAGCACACCCGCATATAATGGATTCATGTATCATAATTTTAAATAGATTTGTTACTCTGCATTCTTTGTTGTCATTTTTTTTGACAATTTTCAGAAGATTTTTTTGGTATTGTGTTGATAAATGTTATTTAGAGCGGGTGATACAGATGCTATATTTAAGGTGGAGGTGGGACTGCATCAGGGATCAGCCCTGAGCCCCTTCCTGTTTGCAGTGGTGATGGATAGGCTGACAGATGAGGTTAGACTGGAATCCCCATGGACCATGATGTTTGCAGATGACATTGTGATCTGCAGTGGAAGCAGGGAGCAGGTGGAGGAACAGTTAGAAAGATGGAGGCTTGCACTGGATAGGGATGAAGATTAGCGGAAGTAAGGGTGGTGCAATGGCTCGGATCCTCCATGACAGACGAGTTGGCGTTGACGTAGCTGCGCGGATGGCAAGTGGCGCTCCGCAAGTTACCGCTGCTCGCGAAGCTGGCAAAGAAAAAGAGAAAAGAACGAAACGAAATGACCATCTGTCGTTGAAAAAGGAAAAAAGACTTGTGAAAAGATACATTTTATCTTAATAATAATAGCTGTAATAATAGTAATAGCTGCTTTTTAAAATCTATGCAAGGGGCGCTGCCATGTTTTTCCGTCTTCGGAAATCACGCAATCTCTCGCGTTGTCACAGCATGCGCTCGCTCCCTGTCACGGTATTGCCCCTAACTGTGACATTATATTCTCTTAATACTCTGCCGGTCCTCCAGTTTTAGTGCATCATACACCTGTCTGGGGGGGGGGGGCTGGCTGGTGAGGACACTCGACCAGGTGTCACTGCACTCGGCCGTGCCTTTTTTTTTTAATGCACTACTTGGCATGGCTGGGGGTGACGGTTGCAGGACACTTTTGCCCTGTGAGCGTCTCGCCTCACCCCCACCAATTTCTCAAATTTTTAATGCACTACACCCCACCACACACAATCTGTGGACCTCCCTGGGTCCTGGGGGGGTCGGTGGCGTCCCCCTGGTTGGGTTCCCTGCTGGATGGGCTCGCTGACTCGGCTCACCCTTCCTCAATGAGCCGGCTCAGCAACTCAGTTCACTAACATGCATGTGATATGGTGTTCATTCAGTAATAAGCTTGACAGACACACGATAGGCTTTAATTACTTCCACTGGGATCACTAACAACAACACAGGTTATACTAACATATCAACTCACAGGTTCTTAGAGGTGTTTAGACACTAAAAAGGAATCCCACCGCACCACTCTTCAGTAGCACCACTCATTTTTCTGTTCTCTCTTGTTCTCTTGGTTAGTTATTGCATGTCCTCACCGGGTGTGCCCCCCCATCTACAAATGACCATTGTAATGTTACTTGTGTTCAAATATCTAGACTCTCTCTATTCTCGCTCTCGTACAAAGCAGACGTTTTTTTGCTCGCTCTGCTTGCTTCGCTTCTGTTGACATTTTTTCTTGCTGATAAGCTTGTTTTTCTTCAAAACAAAAAGAGAAGCAGCGATATTTTTAAACCTGTGGGACTGTACTTTTTTTTGTCGATACAGTCAGTTGTTGCTATATTCCAATATTTTCTGATACCATCTCACCATGATGTGAGCGAGGCCTGCTAATTAGCACAAGCCTGCTATTAGCAACAAGACCAGCAATCAAGATGCCTCCCTTTTCCACTGATAACTATCATGGACAGCTGCAGAGGATGTTAATCCTGGAAACGAAAATCCACTGTCTTGAAGTGTATGTGGACGTAAATGGGCAGTCGGGGAATGAAACCACTCTACTGATGTCTCAAAATGGTGAGCAGAAGTGTGCTAATAGACAGCCACTTATCCCAACAAAGGGGACGGATGTGGACTGTGGAAACGGTAATGACCATCCAGCAGTTCTCCCTGGAATTTACTGGGAGCAAAGCCCAAAGATATGGGACAACATCTAAAAGGGGAGACACAACACCAGCAGATTACCGAGAAATGCAGCTGGCCTGCGTTGCGGGCTGCTTCAACCCCGAGTGAGCAGTCGTGAACTGTCGTTACAGCGAAGGGCAAGAAAAAAGGACGTGAGTCAATGCAAAACATTGACATCAGACTTACAAATAGATTTGAGCCACTTTTACAAGACCTTGGCCAATAATACTCATTCTCCACCACCCCTGAAAGGTATGAAACTAAATCATACAAGAAAAAAATGGCACCCCAAACGTTAATAGTGGAGCTGTCAAGGATGTGATAAGAATAAGAATAAGATAAGAACAGTGATAAGAACACCAAAGTACTGTGTTTTACCAATGACATGGTGTCTGATATCCATGATGCTGGATGTCACTAATCAGCACCCAACTGTGAAATGTGTCATTATACACACAGGGGCCCAGGATGTTCTGAAGCAGCAATAGAGGTACTGAAGCGAGATTTCATTGATCTCCTAACAAAAGTGCAATGTTTGGATGCTGATGTTTTTATTAGTGGACCTCTCCCAGTTGTACGATTTGGAGATGAATGTTTCTCTAGGCTCAGCCAATTAAATAAGTGGCTCAAAGAAGTGTGTACTGCACTATCTGTGAGTTTCATTGACAATTTTTGCATTTTTTTGGGAGCGCAGGCATCTTAACAAGATGTCTGTCTAAATAGACAAGGGGTTAACTTATTGGCTGACAATATTTGTTACTGTTTACGTCATTCAGCGGCCCAAAAAGAAAACACTGGCCTTGGTGAAGAACAAAAAGATGCAGTTGTTGCAAGAAGAGTGAGGCTACAGGGAGAAGAGATAGCAGGGGTGGAGGACTTTAAATATTTGGGCTCAACCGTCCAGAGCAATGGTGAGTGTGGTCAGGAAGTGAAGAAACGGGTCCAAGCAGGTTGGAACGGGTGGAGGAAGGTGTCAGGTGTGTTATGTGACAGAAGAGTCTCTGCTAGGATGAAGGGCAAAGTTTATAAAACAGTGGTGAGGCCAGCCATGATGTATGGATTAGAGTCAGTGGCACTGAAGAGACAACAGGAAGCAGAGTTGGAGGTGGCGGAAATGAAGATGTTGAGGTTCGCTCTTGGACTGACCAGGTTGGATAAAATTAGAAATGAGCTCGTCAGAGGGACAGCCAAGATTCAATGTTTTGGAGACAAAGTTAGAGAGAGCAGACTTCGATGGTTTGGTCACGCCCAGAGGAGAAATAGTGAGTATATTGGTAGAAGGATGATGAGGATGGAGCTGCCAGGAAAGAGAGCTAAAGGAAGACCAAAGAGAAGGTTGATGGATGTCGTGAGGGAAGACATGAAGGCAGTTGGTGTTCGAGAGGAGGATGCAGGAGATAGGCTTACATGGAAAAGGATGACACGGTGTGGCGACCCCTAAAGGGACAAGCCAAAAGGAAAAGGAGAATAATACAATAGAAAATTTATGGAGGACTTTTCAGAACTGCTGTCAGTTATTTGTACTGACAACTATTCATAATTTTAACATTCATGTTGACAATAACATGGAAAAAAATCTAAAGAACTCTCTGCTATACTTGACACATTTGACCTCTCTCAACAAATTAAGAGTCCGACCCACACTCGGGGTCACATCTTAGACCTGGTCATTTCTGAGGATGTTGAAATTCTATCAATTGACATTAAGGATATGGCTATTTCTGACCATTTATGTGTATTCTTTGAATTAGAGATTCTTCCAAAAGTTCAGACAACCTCCATGTCTTTTAAGAAAATGTACATGAATGAGAGTACCGCCACAAAGTTTATGGAGACCATTGCTGTGCCACAAACTGTGAATGCTGAGACAGTTGATGAACATTTGGATAATTTCCCCTGTATAATCTCAAATGTCATGAATGCTGTCGACAGCTCCCACTAAAACGAAGACAATCTTGAGGCGACCTAGAACACCGTGGAGGAGCACAATAATGGTTAAGGCCTCTAAATCAAAGTGTAGTAAAGCAGAATGTAAGCGGAGAAAAACTAAACTCCAAATGGACTATGACCTCTCCAGACAGTCTTTGTAATTTTAACCAAGAGTTAGTCAGGGCTAGACAACAACACTTTTCTGAAATCATCAGTAAGAGCTTCAACAATACTCACACTCTCTTTCTTGCACTGTATGTTACTTATCTATCGATCTATCTATTTTTTTCCATTTGTTCTTAAATGTGTTAAGCTGTCTTTTATTTTCTTTGTCTTTATTTTTAAATGCTTTTAATCATGTACAGTTACCTTGTGTAGGAAATGCGCTACGTAAATAAATTTGCTTTGCTTTGCTATCACATCTGCATCCAATTCCAATGTCACTACTGCTAGGATTTACTGTTCCTCTTTTTTTCTGGAAGCCATTCATCACTGACACAAACATCATCCTCACTTGTGGAGCATGATCTTTGACCTGCTCCATCAGAATCAGAATCATCTTTATTTGCCAAGTATGTCCAAAACACACAAGGAATTTGTCTCCGGTAGTTGGAGCCGCTCAAGTACAACAGACAGTCAATTTACAGAACACTTTGGGGACATAAAGACATTGACAAAAAACAATTGTGCAAAAAGATGCAGAGTCCTCTAGCACTTAGAGCAGTTCGAACGACTAATGTTGCAATAGTCCGGTGCAATGACCATTGTGCAAAGGGCGCTGAGACTTCAAGGAATGTATGCGGTTTAAAGTGACGAGTAGTGCGATCATCTGGGACAATGTTGGTTGTGCAAATGTTACAGATACTCCTCAATCAGTGTGCAAATGGAGCAGATGCTACTCTGGCATGAGTGGCCAGTATATGCAAATAGTGCAGCATGGCGAGACAACTACAGTGAGTGCACGAGTAATACATAATTGGCCCCACAGAAATGTGACAACGAACTCAAGTCAAAAAATTGCCAGCTTGTTGTAATGGAATTATAGGTTAGGTGTTTAAGAAGTTGATCGCAAGAGGGAAGAAGCTGTTGGAATGTCTACTAGTTCTAGTTTGCGTTGATCGGTAGCGCCTACCTGAGGGAAGGAGCCGGAAGAGCCGGAAGAGCCGGTGACCGGGGTGCAGACGGTCCGAGAGGATTTTGCACGCCCTTGTCTTAGTTCTGGCAGCGTGCAAGTCCTCAATGGTGGGTAGGGGGGTACCGACAATCCTTTCAGCAGTTTTGATTGTCCGTTGCAGTCGGAGTTTGTCCTTTTTTGTAGCAGCACCAAACCAGACTGTGATGGAAGAACACAGGACCGATTCGATGACCGCTGTGTAGAACTGTCTCAGCAGCTCCGATGGCAGGCCGTGCTTTCTCAGAAGCCGCAGGAAGTACATCCTCTGCTGGGCCTTTTTGAGGACGGAGTTGATGTTGTTCGCCCACTTCAGGTCCTGAGAGATTGTAATTCCCAGGAACTTGAAGGTCTCGACGGTTGACACAAGGCAGCTGGACAACGTGAGGGGCAGCTGTGGCGAAGGATGCCTCCTGAAGTCCACGATCATCTCTACCGTCTTGAGCGTGTTCAGCTCCAGGTTGTGTCGGCCGCACCACAGCTCCAGCCGCTCCGCTTCCTGTCGATATGCAGACTCGTCACCGTCCTTGATGAGGCCGATGACAGTGGTGTCATCTGCAAACTTCAGGAGCTTGACAGTCGGGTTCGCTGAGGTGCAGTCGTTCGTGTAGAGAGAGAAGAGCAGCGGAGAGAGGACACAACCTTGGGGCGCCCCAGTGCTGATGCTGCGTGTGGATGAGGTGGCCTCCCCCAGCCTGACCTGCTGTGTCCTGCCCGTCAGAAAGCTGTAAATCCACTGGCAGATGGCAGGTGAGACGCTGAGCTGGAGAAGCTTGGTTGAAAGGAGTTCAGGGATGATGGTGTTGAACGCTGAGCTGAAGTCCACGAACAGGATCCTCGCGTAGGTCCCTGCACTGTCGAGGTGTTCTAGGATGAAGTGCAGTCCCATGTTGACTGCATCATCCGCAGACCTGTTCGCTTGGTAGGCAAACTGCAGGGGGTCCAGCAGGGGACCTGTGACACTCTTGAGGTGGTCCAGGACGAGACGTTCAAAGGACTTCATGACCACAGATGTCAAAGCGACAGGCCTGTAGTCATTCAGACTAGAGATTGCAGGTTTCTTGGGGACTGGAATGATGGTGGAGCGTTTGAAACAGGATGGAACTTCGCACATTTCCAAAGATCTGTTAAAGATCTGAGTGAAGACTGGAGCGAGCTGGTCCGCGCAGACTTTGAGGCAGGATGGGGACACATGGTCCGGTCCTGTCGCTTTGTTAATCTTCTGTTGTTTGAAGATGCGTCTCACATCCTGTTCATGGATGGTTAACGCAGAAGTCAGAGGTGTGGTTGTGGTCGCGGGTGCGGCCGGGTGGGTGTGTGGAGTGAAACTGTCCTTTTCAAATCTGCAATAGAAGGTATTCAAGTCGTTGGCTAGTGTGCTATTGTTCTCAGCTTGGGGGGATCGTCGCTTATAATTAGTCAGCGATTGGAATGCACGCCAGACTGATTTTGAGTCGTTCGCGCTAAACTGTTTTTCCAACTTTGCTGCATAGATCGTCTTTGCAATGTTAATTTCTTTAGTGAGCTGGTTTCTAGCTCGATTATACAGGGCCCTGTCCCCGCTCTGATATGCGTCTTCCTTAGCTTGGCGAAGCTGCTTAAGTTTAGCAGTGAACCACGGCTTGTTGTTGTTGAATGTCCGAAATGATTTTGTTGGTACACAAACCTCTTCACAGAAACTGATATAGGATGTGACAGTGTCCGTATATTCATCCAGGCTGCCAGCTGAATTTTCAAAGACACTCCAGTCTGTGCAGTCTAAACAGCTTTGAAGTTCCATCTTTGCTTCATTGGTCCACTTTTTGACTGTTTTCACTGTAGGCTTCGCACGTTTAAGTTCTTGCTTGTACGTCGGTATTAAGTGAATTAAGCAGTGATCAGATTTCAGTGATTTGGAACTATATAAATAAAATTGAATTTAAATTGAAACACTTGACTCGAAGGGCTTTTGCTCAACTATCCTGTATGCCTGTGTAGCGATTATGTATGAAATAAGAATTGTGCTTAATTTAAAAGGAAACGATGAGTTGGAAACGGCGCCTGCGTCACTTCCGGGTTATCGTAATTTAAAATTACAGTGTTATAAATCAAGATATTTTATATATACGAGGGGCACCACGTCATATTTTTAAAAGTTTAACTTTTGGCGAAATGGCGACAAACCTTTTTAATTAGTCTCTTATCGGAAAGTGGCTACACTTTAGAAACTTTGAGTTCTAGACTTTCCAGAGGTTTTGTTCCGAACCAAGTCACACAAAACAATGATGCAAGTGGTGAATTTTATAGAAAATTTTATAATAAAAAGGGGTTTCTACAGGATAAAACACAGACAAACACAAAACAAACAAGGTACAGACGAACATTGGCAAAGGAAGGGATTTGTGATGTGAGATTAGCAGAATGGGCGTGTAGTTAATGCATATAGCTAAGGATTCCTGTTCTAGTTAATTTAAACCCAAATATGCACTAATCTGTACTTTTAGTAGACCGCAATGTTGGACTTACGTGTCTGGAACACGTTTGAGGCAGGCGAGTCAGGCTCTCCAGTGTTCGGCTGGCCCAGTCCGACTGGCAGGAAGTTAATTAACTTAGCGTACGGGGGCGAACTCGGCATCCTTGGGTCTCCGCTTTCAAGCGCCAGGCAGCCGTAATTCACTTAGGGTCGGCATGGCAAAGTAACTATCTGTGTCTTGTTTTTGATGGTTAATGGCGGCTGATTTGTTCAGCGTCTGCGTGTGAAGTTGCGTCTCGCCACCCTCTATTGCTCACCTCGGCGGGAAGCGCCGGTAGTGCGAGGCTGGGGTGCCGGGTGGCATCTTTTGCTTGGCATGTCTGCTACACTTGTTACGCTCTGCATCTGACTTCTTCAAAACAAGGACATGAATCATAATTCTCATGATGGAATTAATGTGCACAGAATAATGATACATTATAAAAACAATACATTTTATAATTTCTTTTAATTGATTCACGGTCAAACAAATACACTCGAAGTGTTTCCACAAAAATAATGGTACAGTAATAATTGGTACAGTAAGAATTCAAGAATAATTGGTACAGTAAGAATTCAAGTTTAAATTTAGCCAGCAATGCATGATGTCCAATGAAATTGCTCAGTCACTGAGCAATAAAAGGTTGGCAGTAATGTGGTAATGCCGATCCTTTTTTTTTTTATTATGTTTTGTTTTTTGACAATTGTGCAAAATGATGCCAAGTCCTCTAGCAATTTAGAGCAGTTTGAAATGGCTAATAGAACAGTAGTGCAAATGGTGCAGAGACTTCAAGACATTTATGCAGTTTCAAGTGACTAGTCGTGCGATCATCTGGAACAATGTCAATTGCGCAAATGGTGGAGATACTTCTCAAGCACATGAGTGGCCAGTATTGGTCAACAACATATTTGCATGTACTGCAGGGTGGCGAGACTATGTCAGTGAGTGCACGAGTAATGTATAATCGGCCCGACAGAGATGTGACAACAATCTCAAGACAAAATTGTCACAATGGATTTGTAAATTAACTGTTGAAGAAATTAATGGCAAGAGGGAAGAAGCTGTTGGAATATCTGATTGTTTTAGTTTGCATTGTCTGTTGCATCTGTTGAAGTCAGAGGTTTTTTTGTGTGGCAACACCAAACCCGACTGTGATGGATGAACACAGGACTGAGTTGATGACTGCTGTGTAGAACTGCCTCAACAGCTCTTCTGGCAGACCGTGCTTCCTCAGAAGCCACAGGAAGTACATCCACTGCTGGACCTTTTTGAGGATGGAGTTGTGATCTTGGTCTCCCACTTCAGGTCCTGAGAGACTTTAATTCCCAGGAACTTGAAGGTCTCGACGGTTGACACAGGGCAGTTTGACACCGTAAGAGGCAGCTGCGGTGAAGAATGCTTCCTGAAGTCCACGATCATCTCTACAGTTTTGAGCGTGTTCAGCTCCAGGTTGTGTCGGCCGCACCACAGCTCCAGCCGCTTCACTTCCTGTCGTTATGCAGACTCGTCACTGTCTTTGATGAGGCCGATGACTGTGCAGTTGTGTAGAGAGAAAAACAGCAGAGAGAGGACATATCCTTGGGGTGCCCCGGTGCTGGTTGCGCGTGTAGATGAGGTGGCCTCCCCCAGCCTCACCTGCTGTGTCCTGCCTGTCAGAGAGCTATAAATCCACTGGCAGATGGCAGGCGAGACGCTGAGCTGGAGAAGATTGGAGGAAAGGAGTTTGCGGATTATGGTGTTGAACGCAGAGCTGAAGGTCCCCGTGCCGTCGAGGTGTTCTAGGATGAAGTGCAGTCCCATGTTAACTGCGTCATCCATACACCTCTTTGCTCGGTAAGCAAACTGCACTCCTGTGACGCTCTTGAGATGGTCCAGCACGAGGCGTTCAAAGGACTTCATGACCACAGATGTCAGTACGACAGGCTTGTAGTCATTCAGACCCGATATTGCAGGTTTCTTGGGGACTGGGATGATAGTGGAGCGTTTGACATAGGATGGTACCTCCAGGGATCTGTTGAAGATCTGTGTGAAGATTGGAGCGAGCCAGTCTGCGCAGACTTTGAGGCAGGATGGAGACACATGGTGTGGGCCTGCCAAGTAACATTCCTGCCACATTCCAGCTTGTCAGGCCAAAGGCAGTGTCTGACAGTAAGCTTTGGGTTAAGAGTGTCTGAGTGACACCGACAAAGTACTTTTGTGACAAAAAGTAAATACATATTGTAAAAACCTAACTACTGTAGTAGCATTCATACAAGTCAGTTATAGTCAATGTTCTTGTTATTTCATAAACAAACCACACAACTCAAAAAGCCAAAAAGATAAGAAAATGATATGTTGCACACATTTTTATGCGTAGCATATGTCATAAACAGAGGCGAGTCTAGGTCGACTACTTTGGGGGGGCTGAGTCCATGATCTCATTTTGGAAAGTACACCTTCTGAAATTTGATCGAACTTTTTCAACCTTGAAAAAGACCATTTGGTGGATGAATCAAAATATTATTATTATTATTAGTATTATTATTATTACTATTATCATTAAAATGATTCATTCATTCATTTTGTGTACCGCTTATCCTCACTCGGGTCGCGGGTGTGCTGGAGCCTATCCCAGCTATCTTTGGGCCAGAGGCGGGGTGACACCCTGAACTGGTCGCCAGCCAATCGCAAGGCACATATAAACAAACAACCATTTGCACTCACATTCACACCTACGGACGATTTAGTCTTCAATTAACCTACCATGCATGTTTTTGGGAAGTGGGAGTATAAAATAAAAACCCACACTGTAAAAACAAAAAATATTGAAAAATAAGACTCATCACCTTGTTTTGAGACAATTTTCATAGTTTCAAGCTAATGTTTACTTGAAATAAGTAGACGAAATTTTCCAGAGGAGTAAGTTTTTTATATATATACCCCACAGGCAATTGTTTTATTTATTTATTTATTTTTATTTATTTATTTTAATGTGATTGCACCTAATTTTAATAAGTTTTGCTAGAAATAAAATAATTTTGGTAAGATTTTGAGATTTTGCAGACCATACTCAAAAAAAAAAAAAAAAAATGGTATATAAAAATGGTATATATTGGTATAAAATACTTTACGGAAACATTTCATATCTTATCAGATTACAAACCGCTGCCGATTCAGTGCACATAACATATAGCAATTCAAGAGAAGGCATTGAAGCATCGTCGTGTTGTCAACTGTCATTTCATAGATTGTGTCAGGGTTGTAAATCAAGTTTAACCTGGTCATTAGCATTATCATAGCTGGAAATGTGTAAGGCTGTCCTGACCGTAGATATGAAGTCCATATGCCAGCGCCCGGCTAATTGATGCGCCCTCGTGGCGGCCATGTTGGGAGGGTCGATGTTCCCTTCAAAAACATCCATCCATCCATCCATTTTCTGAGCCGCTTCTCCTCACTAGGGTCGCGGGCGTGCTGGAGCCTATCCCAGCTGTCATCGGGCAGGAGGCGGGGTACACCCTGAATTGGTTGCCAGCCAATCGCAGGGAACATAGAAACAAACAACCATTCGCACTCACAGTCATGCCTACGGGCAATTTAGAGTCTCCAATTCATGCATGTTTTTGGGATGTGGGAGGAAACCGGAGTGCCCGGAGAAAACCCACGCAGGCACGGGGAGAACATGCAAACTCCACACAGGCGGGGCCGGGGATAGAACCCGGGTCCTCAGAACTGTGAGGCTGACGCGCTAACCAGTCGTCCACCGTGCCGCCCCCCTTCAAAAACAATGCATGGATATTGAAATTAAGTCATAATCTGCTCAAATTTCTCAACCAAATTTTAGGGGTCATAGGGTCGACTAAGGTAAGTTTTGGATGAGCTTGAGTCTACCCAAAATAAGGCTGGCCTCACCACTGGTCAAAAAGAGTCTGTGATCTGTTTTAAGTTTGACATGCATGCAGTTTGTATATTGCATGCAATCGTCGAGAAAGGCAAAAGGCATGCAAAACGGGTGGATCAGACTTAGGTGTCGTTGTGACGTGGATATACTGCTCATTATTCAAGTCCAAAATCAAATTATTCTGTTTGTTTGGTGTGGTATGGAGGACATGAAATCCTCAGAAATATAAAATACGGACCTTTAAAATGCTGATAAGGGCAAACACTTGATACAATAGAAAGATGCAGTATGGCCAAACTAAAAGCAGTCAGTCATTGTTGTGTGTTCACACAGAAACTAATGACAGGTGACATTATAGAAGGGACTTGATTGAATTACCTCAGCTTTAGCAAATGGACGCCCTCCTTCACTTTTACTTCTGACAAAGGGAAATTAAGTCAGATTAAAGTGTTTTGGGCCACATGACGCCTGTCGGATAATCCCTTGAAAGTGTCATACATTCTTTTCCAGGCCAAGTGAAACCAATCTTATTCACCTGCCTGAGTGACTCCACAGCTTGACTGAATTGCACACACGCACGCACACTTTAGCCTCCTCCCTTTGTGAAAAAAATAAAATAAAAAATAAATCCCACACTAAACCGGTCCTGCAGTGTGCCGACACTTTTTTTTTTTTCTTCCGCTTGTGTGTAGTTCAGTAAGTCTGGGACACGTTTGCTCCATCTCATGTCCAATCTAACCAGGTTTCTCACGCAAAGAGGGCTACAGGGTGTATAAAAGCCACAAGAAGCTGAGCTACAGCGCATACTGATCCAGCAGACACAACATGGAAGCGCCGCCCGAGGAGGAGAATTGGAGGGATGAACAGCAGCAAGCAGCGGAAGACTCTCGGGTCTTTGAACCAGAAGAGGTTGAATGTAAGTCTACATTAACCTATAATTGTTAAGAGCTCAATCTGTGAACTCTTTCTTCCAAGCACTGACATTTAAAATATGTTGAACTGATCCTTTTAAAAAGGATGAAACTGATATTACAGAACTATATTTTTGGTCAACATCATGTGTCATGGAAGCACTCGAGACTTTTAACAGAGAATTACTGGGCATGTTTCCTTGGGTCGGTGATACTGTGCAATACCTGTGCAAAAAAACGAATTTTCTGGTTATGTTTTAACAACAGAGACATTTTTTTATACCATAACCCAGATCATTGTCGATGTCTTAATACATAGATAAAACATTTAAAAATGGAACTTTGGTGCCCAGCGTGAGCAGTGACAGAGCTTTTGATGCTATCACTTGATATCCAGCTGCAGATCATGTGTTGCATCCACAAAGGAATGTTCTTGTTCTTCCAATCTGTTGAAGCTTTTTGCCTGTGAGATAAAACAGACCGGAAGCGTTACTGCCTTGGAAAGGTGGCTTAGTTAGTTCTCATTCTTGTAAACTTACTGCTCGCAACAATGTTGCCTGCGAAATTGGAGCGCGAGTTCAGATGTAACAATATATTTACTATTGAGGTTATAGTTTGCAGTGGCGTAGAATTGAAATGGTGTCATACCAAGGGGTGTTCATAACAATTTGCCATTTTGTGACTCTTAATTAGGTAACTAAAGTAATTGCAAATACTTCCCCGTAAGGTGCAGTTCTGCAAACGAGAACCACAAAAAAAAAAAAAAACATATTACATTAATACTCTCCCAGCAGTGTCAGATTGGTCATTTTTTTTAACATTTGTTGAATGGCTTACTATATGTCACTGATGGTGTAATGGTTCTCCCACCTGACCTCTGTCCAGGCAGTGTTGGTTCAGCTGTCACTCAGTGACTGTGTGAATGTGGGCGTGAATGGTTGTCCATCTGTCATGTGCTCTGTGATTGAAAGGCAACCGGTCCCGGGTGTAGTTTTTCACCCACAGTCAGCTGGGAAAGGCTCCAGCTCGCCATGACCCTGAACAGGAAAAGCGCTATATAAAATGGATGGTTGGAAGGATGGTTACTATTCAAACCTGTTTGTGTGTGTCACAGCTCAGAAAACGGTCCTGATTGTGTATGCCCACCAGAGCTTGGGCTCATTCAACCAAGCAGTCCGGGATACGGCCGCTAAGGAGCTATCAATGCAAGGCTATCGGATCATCGTGTCGGACCTTTATGCTATGAACTTCGAAGCCAACTCCACACAGGATGACATAATTGGTGATCTTTCGATTTTTACCATACGAATTTCTATCCCTCAAATACTGTATAAGTGTCATTTTCATATAATTTGTAAGGTTAAAGACATGGCCCACTGAATTTCCTTTTGAAAATCAATGAATTTGACTGATATGACTATTTGAATTATTGGCAACTGGCATTTTTGCCTTATTGCTGAATATGTCTTTTCCATGAAAACTTCCTCAGAGTTTCTTTTTTGTTTTGGTTATCTTTTTCACTCAAGCTGTCTTTACTGTTAATGTCACTGGAGAGAGCCTCATTATGTTGTTGGAATACACCAGAGGCATCTGTGAGCTGAAGTGCCAGGGTGAGGCAGCCATTTTATATTTACACAGTAGCAGACAGCAAAATAAATGTTATTTCTGAGATAGGAATGAATATGTATAAATTTAGGAAATTTTCGGCATTATTGCATGTCTTTACCTTTATTACTATTGTATAAGGACAAGAGTGAAATGGGCAGAGGTGGGTAGGAACGTGTTACATTTACTCAAGTAGCATTTTGGATCAATTGTACTTGTAAGAGTCGTTTTAATGCAGCATACATTTTACTTTTACTCCAGTATTTATGTTCAGATGAAACAGTACTTTTACTCCGTTACAATGATCTACATGCCGCTCACTACTTTTATTTATCAATTATTGCTTATATATGATTTTTTGTTTTTGTGTGCAATCTGTTTAGACTACAACTGCCACATCGGGTGCTGTTTGCTCCAATCCAACGTAACTGCTAGTGATGTCTGTGTCAAACGACACAAGGCACTCACATGACCGCACACAACGTCTTCTATTGGGCTTTGGGTTTATAGACATGAACATTAGATATGCCAGCCTGGCTAATCGACGTGCCTACGTGGCGGCCATGTTGGAAAGGTTGTCGTTCCCATCGCGCGACTGCGATTACATTTCAGATGATGAAAAACAAAACCTTTCATGTATTGTAGTATTTGCTTGGCACTGTCTGCACAAATGTTGATATTCCAGCCCACTCTAACTTGAGAAAAACATATTAGCCTTATTTTATGGTCATAAGATGTGCATGTGAAACATGAACATGAAATATGCAAACATGCAATGACGAGTTTGGATCATGATGCACTTGTATCCGCAGAGTTTGAAGAGCAACATGTAAATTGTGCAACTCAAACGATTTTTATGAAGCTGTTAATGCTTTTACCGTTATGCACTTTTGTCTTTACTGTTTTGCTGGAAGTGTATTTCAATGAGACACCACCATTTACTCTGTCAGTAAGGATTGCCTTTGCTATGAATGCCAACAATTTTAAATTAATAACATTTTGAGAATGGGACTTTTAGCATGGCTGTTTAACATGCAAGACATTTACCCTGATAAAACCAAGGAAGCATAAAAAAATCGCTCAATTAGATTTTTCTTTTCACAAGTGTCTTTACCTTTAGTGATTAAATTATTTGAAAATGACCAATATATTGTGTAGCATTATACTGTTTTAGACCATACAAAAAAAGCAGAACACACATACATTGTGTGATGTCAGAGTGATGGAGCATAGAAACTGTTCTGCACCACTGAGCTGAGGTTATGGGGCAGGGGGCTTCCGTGCCTTGCTTGAAGGCACCTCGACAGAAATCAGGAAGCAGACTAGCATCTGTCCAACAACTAGTAATTCTGTAGCAAGATTTGAATTATGACCCTCTGGTCTCAAAGTCCAAGTTCTTACAGATTGAGCAACTGCTGCCCTGTTTCATTTCCACCCTAAATGGAACTGCATGTCAAAATTGCACATTGATATTTGAATAAAATAATTGCAGCCATTAAAAATTAAACCTGGCACCTTTATCAATGTATCTATTCAGTGCTGACAATGTTGGTATTGTCCAGGTGATTTAAAGAATCCAGAGCTTTTCCAGTATGGAGAGGAGACATTGCACGCCTGGAAGGAGGGTCGCTTAAGTGAAGACATTGTGGCCGAACAACGTAAAGTCGAAAAGGCTGAGCTCATCATCTTCCAGGTCAGAGGCCACTTGTGATGGCATATGTTAACACAGAGGGCCAAATGATTCGTCAGCAAACTATATCAAAAGTTAATGTAAAACACTGATCAAGGAGGAACTGTGGCTGTTTCATTCAGGGTAACGTTGTGTGTGTGACTCTTTGCAGATTTATTGAATAAATATTGCAGTTTTACCCACAGGCTGATGAATGCTAATATAATCTTAAATACTTGGTTTTATGAATTAGCCTGTGTATCATGCACCACACTGAAACCATCTTAAAAACAAATTTGATCAGAAACCATAAACATGTGCCTTCACAAGTGTGTATATATATATATATATATATATATATATATATATATATATATATATATATATATATATATATATATATATAAACACACAAAAAAAACCACCACACACTTGAATATTCACATTAATGGAGAATTTAGATACAATTTAGGCTGAACAAGTCGCCATCCCCTTGTTCTGACCAAGCTGTCATTGTAGCAATAGCCATTCTCATGTGAGCAGACCCCACAATGGGAGGGCACCCCCACCCCCTCTCTTTTTTGTGTGTATGTCCTGTTCGAGTTTGAGGTCAAGCAGAATGGAGGATCTGAATCCCTTTTATGCCGGAACAGTTTTACTGTGTCACAGTGGAGTTTTAAAGCTGTCGCTGTGGTTTCTTAGTATTATAATGGATATTTATTGAGAATCAGAGTAGATCAATCGAACAGAACAAGGTTTCTAGATGGAAGTGAGAAATGAAGACAACAAGAGACAAAGCACTAACTGTAAACAAGAGGAGGAAAGTAAATTATTATATATCTAGAACAATGACACCTCAGGAGCACCGCCATGAAGCTAGTGAAACCCCACCTCCCCCTGTGTTACTATGACTGCGAGGTCCCTGAATGGGCTGCCAGACACTCCTGCCTAACAGCCAAATCCCCCCCACCCCCCACCCAAGACCCACCGCCCCCCAGAGATGGGTGTATGTGGTGCATTAAAAGAAAGGAGGATGAGTGTGTATAAATGGTAAATGGACTGCACTTCTATAGCGCTTTATCTACACTATCACAGTGCCCAAAGCGGTTTACAAAGCCTCACATTCACCCACTCACACAGACATTCATACACCAATGGGCGACTGCTGCCATCCAAGGCACTGCCAGGCCCACTAGGAGCAAATTGGGGTTCAGTGTCTTGCCCAACAACACTTCGACATGCGGAAAGTTATAGCCGGGATTCGAACCAGTAACCCTTGGGTCACTGCACGACCTGCTCTACCTACTGAACCACAGCCGCCCAATGTAATGTGTCTTCTTCTTCTTCTTTTCCTTTGGGCTTGTCTCTTTAGGGGTCACCACAGCGCTTCATCCTTTTCCATGTAAGCCTATCTCCTGCATCCTCCTCTCGAACACCAACGGCCATCATGTCTTCCCTCACGACATCCATCAACCTTCTCTTTGGTCTTCCTCTAGCTCTCTTGCCTGGCAGCTCCATCCTCATCATCCTTCTACCAATATACTCACTATTTCTCCTCTGGACGTGACCAAACCATCAAAGTCTGCTCTCTCTAACTTTGTCTCCAAAACATCGAACCTTGGCTGTCCCTCTGATGAGCTCATTTCTAATTTTATCCAACCTGGTCTCTCCAAGAGCGAACCTCAACATCTTCATTTCCGCCACCTCCAGCTCTGCTTCCTGTTGTCTCTTCAGTGCCACTGTCTCTAATCCGTACATCATGGCTGGTCTCACCACTGTCTTATAAACTTTGCCATTCACCCTAGCAGAGACTCTTCTGTCACATAACACACCTGACACCTTCCTCCACCCGTTCCAACCTGCTTGGAGCCATTTCTTCACTTCCTGACCACACTCACCATTGCTCTGGACGGTTGACCCCAAGTATTTAAAGTCCTCCACCCTTGCTATCTCTTCTCCCTGTAGCCTCACTCTTCCCCCACCACTCCTCTCATTCATGCACATATATTCTGTTTTACTTCGGCTAATCTTCATTCCTCTTCTTTCCAGTGCATGCCTCCATCTTTCTAACTGTTCCTCCACATGCTCCCTGCTTTCACTGCTGATCACAATGTCATCTGCAAACATCATCGTCCACGGTTATTCCAGTCTAACCTCATCTGTCAGCCTATCCATCACCACTGCAAACAGGAAGGGGCTCAGGGCTGATCCCTGATGCAGTCCCACCTCCACCTTAAATTCGTCTGTCACACCTACAGCACACCTCACCGCTGTTCTGCTGCCCTCGTACATGTTCTGTATTATTCTAACATACTTCTATGACACTCCAGACTTCCGCATGCAGTACCACAGTTCCTCTCTGGGTACTCTGTTATAGGCTTTCTCTAGATCTACAAAGACACAATGTAGCTCCTTCTGACCTTCTCTGTACTTTTGGATCAACATCCTCAAGGCAAATAATGCATCTGTGGTTCTCTTTCTAGGCATGAAACCATGCTGTTGCTCGCAAATACTCACTTCTGTCCTGAGTCTAGCCTCCACTACTCTTTCCCACAACTTCATTGTGCGGCTCATCAACTTGATTCCTGTATAGTTCCCACAGCTCTGCACATCACCTTTGTTCTTAAAAATGGGCACCAGTACACTTTTCCTCCATTCCTCAGGCATCTTCTCACGCAGTAGAATTCTATTGAACAAGCTGGTCAAAAACTCCACAGCCACCTCTCCTAGATGCTTCCATACCTCCACAGGAATGTCATCAGGACCAACTGCCTTTCCATTTTTCATCCTCTTTAATGCCTTTCTAACTTCCCCCTTACTAATCATTGCCACTTCCTGGTCCACCACGATTGCCTCTTCTAGTCTCCCTTCTCTCTCATTTTCCTCATTCATCAACTCCTCGAAGTATTCTTTCCATCTATCTAGCACAGTACTTGCACCAGTCAACATATTTCCATCTCTATCCTTAATCACCCTAACCTGCTGCACATCTTTCCCATCTCTATCCCTCTGTCTGGCCAGCCTGTATAGATCCTTTTCTCCTTCTTTAGTGTCCAACCTGCCATACATGTCATCATATGCCTCTTGTTTGGCCTTTGCCACCTCTACCTTTGCCCTGTGTCGCATCTCAATGTATTCCTTTCGCCTCTCCTCGGTCCTCTCAGTGTCCCACTTCTTCTTAGCTAACCTTTTTCCTTGTATGATTTCCTGTACTGTGAGGTTCCACCAGCAAGTCTCCTTCTCTCCTTTCCTGCCAGAAGATGCACCAAGTACTCTCCTGCCTGCCTCTCTGATCACCTTGGCTGCAGTGGTCGAGTCTTCTGGAAGCTCCTCCCGTCCACCGAGAGCCTGTCTCACATCTTCCCGAAAAGCTGCACAACACTCGTCCTGTCTCAGCTTCCACCACATGGTTCTCTTCTCTGCCTTTGTCTTCCTAATCTTCCTCCCCACCACCAGAGTCATCTCACACACCACCATCCTATGCTGTCTAGCCACACTTTCCCCTACCACTACCTTACAGTCGGTAACCTCATTCAGATTACATCGTCTGCACAAAATGTAATCCACCTGCGTGCTTCTCCCTCCGCTCTTGTAGGACACCCTATGTTCCTGCCTCTTCTGGAAAAAAAGTGTTCACTACCGCAATTTGGATCCTTGTTGCAAAATCTACCACCATCTGTCTCTCCAAGTTCATTTCCTGGATGCCGTACTTACCCATCACTTCTTCATCACCCCTATTTCCTTCACCAACATGTCCATTACAATCTGCACCAATTACGACTCTCTCTCTGTCTGGGACGCTCAGAACTACTTCGTCTAGCTCCTTCCAGAATTTTTCTTTCACCTCTAGGTCACATTCTACCTGTGGGGCATAGCCACTAATCACATTACACATAACACCCTCAATTTCAAGTTTCAGCCTCATCACTCGATCTGATACTCTTTTCACCTCCAAGACATTCTTAGCTAACTCTTCCTTTAAAATATCCCCTACTCCATTTCTCTTCCCATCTATGCGATGATAAAATAATTTAAACCCTGCCCCTAAACTTCTAGCCTTAATGCCTTTCCACCTGGTCTCCTGGACACACAATATATCAACCTTTCTCCTAATCATCATGTCAACCAACTCCCGAGATTTTCCTGTCATAGTCCCAACATTCAAAGTCCTCACATTCAGTTGTAGGCTTTGTGCTTTCCTCTTCTCTTTCTGCTGAAGAACCCGCTTTCCACCTCTTCTTCTTCGACTTCGACCCACAGTAGCTGAATTTCCAACGTCGCCCTGCAGGTTGACGGTGCCGGACGTTGTTAACTCGGGCCACGACTGGTAAAGTTTTAAGCCGGACGCCCTTCCTGACACAACCCTCTGCATTTATCCGGGCTTGGGACCGGCCTACAGTTTGCACTGGCTTGTGGCCCCCAAAGGGCTGCATTGCCCAATGTAATGTGTAATGCATTAAAATCCTGGGGGCAGGCAGTGCAGAGGGGCAGGGCGCCTGTACCGGGAAACAGCACTGATGTACTGAAACCCGGTCCGGCACCCGCACTCTCCCAACCCCACACCAGTCCCCCAGGATACCCTATATATGTGTGTGTACCCAGATGTGACTAGTGAAAAAAATATTTACATTAGTGATGTGAGTGTGTGCTAGGTGAGTGATTATCCTGCGGGTCGGGCCCCTTAGGTAGGATAACCACAGACAGAGAGGGCCGCCCTACCCAGCCCTGCAGCACCGACCCTGGGAATCCCCCCACATTCCAGCCAGCACCCACTACCTGCCCCCGAGTGTGGGAGGTAGACCCAGACACACCAGGCAGGGACGAAAACCCCACAGCAGGCCCCACAGCCTCCCCACGAGAAGAGGAAGAGGCGAACACAGCGGGACGCAAGAAACGGGAGAAGAGGAGGAAGCAGGCCGAGGCGCGACAGGGCAGCCCCACTGACCCCCCACCAGTAGCCAGAGCGGGGGACCAAGGCGGGCACCAGCTGGTATCGCACCAGCACCCACAGAACATGGGCAAGTCCACCATAAATGCTTCCAGGGAGGCCATTACAGCGGTCCCCAGCCCCTGAGATCGGGAACGAGTAAAGAAAGTCCCACCCCACAGATGACAAACACAGGGTCAAGAAGAGAAGATCCCCCATTCCATGCATGTGTCCTTTCATCATGCAAATCAGTCTGAAGTGTGAGAAAAAATTATAAAGTACATACCGTAATTTCTGTATAATGCGCATTTTTTACCCAAATAAATTGTCAAAAGTCAATAGTGCGCATTATACATGGGTATAGCCGAAAATGAAAAAGCTTTCACATTTTATAAATGTATGCCGCCATCTAGATGTATTGAGAAAGGTGTACACTTTCATTTTAATATGCCGCCACCTAGAGGTTATGAAAAAGGTGTAGCTGACACTTTCATTCCAATTTGACAGGGTAACGTATGACTGCATTGATGGTAATAGTTTGTTTATTTTTCCAGTTTAATAAAATTGTTTTTTAACCGATAGCTAACGCAACGAGCAATGATTGTAATTCTATTGTTCTAATTTTTTTTAATAAAAATTAATTACGGCAGTATATAATGTCCATTTAAATCTGTGTTTAAATGGAATCATCGAGAATAAATAATTTATTTGAGGTAAGGTTTTCATTTTTATTGTGGCTATTGTTCCCAATGGTGAAATAGGTAAATTATTCGAGTGTTTTAAATCATCTGAGATTTCATCTGAGAAGTCCAGAAATTCTGATTGGTTAGCTCTGTGTGTTTTGGCGAAATATTAATACCTAAATATTTAATGTTTCCGATAGGAATGGCGTAATCTGGGATTTGATCTGTAGGATTCCATGAGTTTGCTGTTATTGGGAATATTGTTGATTTTGTCCAGTTGATAGAGTAATCCGATATTTGTGAAAATGTTTTAATGAGATTGAAGACTGCCTGAAGAGACAACTTGAGTTCCTGTAAATGAAGAATATCATCAGCATACAGATTGATTTTGTGTTCTGTCACTGGCGAGCAGATACCCACCCCCTGAAAACAGGCTAATTTCAGTCAGACTCAAACAAGACAAACAAAAGCATGTCACATACAATACATGTTATTAAGACACCTGGGAGCTGTTTTAAATTGTGGAAACAAAAAAGGATTACGTCCTCTTTGAGCATTATGCAAAACGTAGGGGACATTATTTAATTAAAACAACATTTTTAATGTCTTTCTGCAGTTTCCTTTATACTGGTTTAGTGTACCTGCCATCATGAAGGGATGGATGGACCGAGTGCTGACCCAGGGCTTTGCTTTCTCCCTGGAAAAGATGTACAATAACGGTATTTTCAAGGTCTGTCTTGGAGGAGCTACTTCACTACTGTATATAGAATTGTGACAATGACATTAAAATGCATCCGTTTTTATACAGTGCATCTCATAGATAGCACTGTACTGCAATAAATAAATACAGTACAGTACACTACAGTATCTTAAATTTACTGGTATATATTTCTTTATATTTTTATTACATGATACATAATATAATCTATGGTCAACTTTTTGTTAAGGGTCAATACAAACGATCAGATTTTATAGCCTAAAAATATAATTTATCAGTAGATCAGTAAACTTCACTTGTTCATGTTTAAAATTGTCATACATTATAAACAATTATTTTCATGTTAGTGTCATGTAAGGTCCTTGCCATTAGCACAATTATTAAAATACTGTATGTGTTTTGATGTTTCCCCTCAGGACAAGAAAGCAATGTTGTCCTTTACAACTGGAGCTACAGAATCAATGTTTCGCCCCGATGGCATCAATGGAGACATTAATGTTGCACTGTGGCCTCTACAGGTGAGGATGGATTGCTGGTAAAGCTACTCACATCTCAACAGCAAATATTGTAGTTTGCTCTTGACAGGCCATTTAACTAATGCCTTGAAATTATCCAATTTCATTTAATTTTTATGAAATGAATTATTATCTGAATTATTAGTTATAAATATAGATTTGTTCATCTGTCTATTTAAAATGGGTGCCTTGTTTCAATAAAGGTTGGGAAACCCTGAACTAAAGCAGATGTCTCCTTGTCCATTTGAAAAAATAAATGCTTCTCCCCAAAATGTAATTACCTTTACGTTAATGGCATATTCCCCCAAAGGAGTTCAGTTCCATTCAGTTCACATGAGTATGAAACGCCTTGATTTGATTGGTGTTCACTGCAAGTCTGTAGTTGACGGCTGATCATTATAGTAGATACTGTAGCTTTGTAATTTGTATGAGATCAGAGCAGCGGGACAGTGTGTTTTCACCAGTAACGAAATCAAGAAACACAAATGTCTCTTGAGTCCTCTCAATTGTAACCCACTGCAATACTACGAACTAAGTAACACCTGTATAATAATGCTGCTCCCATACACTACATATAGTTTTACAAATAAATGTCTCCTGCCATGTGGAAAGCATGCAAATGCCTGGTATGTTCTGCAGATGAATAAATAATCACCCAAGACTATTTGAAACATTCAACATAGGACTTAATCTGTTATTATTTTAAGTTTATGGGTATATATATCCATATCTGTGTTGGTAGATGCAATACAATTTGTGTTAATAGAAAATAATCAAGTATAATAATATAAGTATTTGTAAATGTTAGTAGTTAAATTGTCAAACTATATATACATATATATACATACATATATGTATATATATGTATGTATGTATATATATATATATATATACATATATATATACATATATACATATATATATATATATATATACATATATATATATATATATACATATATATATATATATATATATATATATATATACATATATATATATATATATATATGGCCGACTGGTTAGAGCGTCTGCCTCACAGTTCTCAGGACCGGGGTTCAATCCCCGGCCCCCCCTGTGTGGAGTTTGCATGTTCTCCCCGTGCCTGCGTGGGTTTTCTCCGGGTGCTCCGGTTTCCTCCCACATCACAAAAACATGCATGGTAGGTTAATTGACGACTCTAAATTGCCTGTAGGTGTGAATGTGAGTGTGAATGTTTGTTTATGTGTGCCCTGCGATTGGCTGGCAACCAGTTCAGGGTGTACCCCGCCTCCTGCCCGATGATAGCTGGGATAGGCTCCAGCATGCCCGCGACCCTAGTGAGGAGAAGCGGCACAGAAAATGGAATGGATGGATGGATATATATACAGCAGCTGAAATAGGTATTTCACACATCACTATTTTTCTCACTAAATATACTTCCAGAGGTCCCATTGACCTGAAGATTTCATCAGATGTTGGGAAGTAATTCATATATACAAAGAAAGTAGAACAAATAAGCTCAGAAATTAAGTTGCGTGTAACATCTGAAATGACACTGGGAACAAGTATTGAACACATGAAGAAAGGAAGGTGCAAAAAGGCATGGAAAGCCAAGACAACACCTAAAACCTATCAATAATCAAAGAGCAATCCAGCCCATTGTCAGTGTAAATGAATATCAGCTGGTTCAGTCGTAATTGATGGCCTACAAAAAGTTCTCATTGCCAAGGTGTGAGTCAAGACACATCTCATGATGGGTAAGAGCATGGAGCTGTCTCAAGACCATGGCAAACTTATTGTTGCAAAACATAACGATGGCATTGGTGACAGGCGCATATCTAAGCTTCTGTATGTTCCAGTGAGCACGGTTGGGGACAATTTTCGTAAGTGGAAAGCCAATCATACCATCATAAATATGCATCGATCAGGTGTTCCTCGCAAGATGTCTGACAGAGGAGTGCAAAGAAAAATCAGAAGAGTTGTCCACGAGCCAAGGACCACCTGTGGAGAGCTTCAAAAAGACCTGGAATTAGTAGGTACTCTTGTCACAAGGAAACCAGGGAGTAATGTACTCCGCTGCCATGACCTGGATGCACGCTCACTGCGCAACGCCCCATTGCTGGAAAAAATAGAAGCATGTCAAAGCTTGTTTAAAGTTTACTTGAATAACAGTTGGAGAACCCAGTTAAATACTGGGAAAATATAGTCTGGTAGAATGAGAGCGAAATGTAACTGTTTGGATGAGGGGCTGCTTTTCAGCAAATTGTACTAGTAAACTTCACATTATTGAGGGAAGGATGAATGGGCAATTGTACTGAGACATTCTTGACAAAAAATATGCTGCCATCTACGAGAATGATCAAAATGAAACGAGGGTGGACATTTCAGCAGGGTAATGATCCAAAACATACTTCCAAGGAAACTCTCATTTGGTTTCAAAGAAAAAAAATAAAGCTGCTAGAATGGCCCAGCCAATCACCTGACTTGAATCCAATTGAAAATCTATGGAAAGAACTGAAACTCAAGGTCCATGAAAGAAGCTCACGGAACCTTCAAGACTGCTTGTGTGGAGGAATGGGCCAAAATCACACCAGAGCAATGCATGCGATGAGTTTCTCCAGACAGGTGGCATCTTAAAGCTGTCATTGCAACCAAAGGCTTTTAATAAATACCAGTTGGCGTGTTCAATACTTTTCCCCTGTGTCATTTCACATTGTTACAAACAACTTCATTTCTGAGCTTATTTGTTCTATTTTCTTTGTGTATATGGATTACTTGTGGTGTTCCCAACATCTGGTGAAATGTTCATGTAAGTAGCACCTTTGTAAATATATTTAATGAGAAAAATGGTAGTGTTAAATACTTATTTCCGCCGCTCTGTGGGTATATTACAACCCAAGTTATATATATATATATATATATATATATATATATATATATATATATATATATATATATATATATATAAACACACACACAGTGGGTACGGAAAGTATTCAGACCCCCTTAAATGTTTGTCTCTTTGTTATATTGCAGCCATTTGCTAAAATAATTTAAGTTCATTTTTTCCCCTCATTAATGCACCCCATATTGACAGAAAAAAAACATAATTGTTGACATTTTGCAGATTTATTAAAAAAGAAAAACTGAACTATCATACAGCCATAAATATTCAAACCCTTTGCTCAGTATTTAGTAGAAGCACCCTTTTGAGCTGTACATCCATGAGTCTTTGGGAATGATGCAACAAGTTTTCCACACCTGGATTTGGAGATACTTTGCCATTCCTCCTTGCAGATCCTCTCCAGTTCTGTCAGGTTGAATGGTGAATGTTGGTGAACAGCCATTTTCAGGTCTCTCCAGAGATGCTCAGTTGGGTTTAAGTCAGGACTCTGGCTGGGCCATTCAAGAACAGTCACAGAGTTGTTCTGAAGCCACTCCTTTGTTATTTTAGCTGTGTGCTTAAGGTCATTATTTTGTTGGAAGGTGAAACTTCGGCCCAGTCTGAGGTCCTGAGCACTCTGGAGAAGTATTTTGTCCAGGATATCCCTGTACTTGGCCGCATTCATCTTTCCTTTGATTGTAACCAGTCCTGTCCTTGCAGCTGAAAAACGCCCCCACACCATGATGCTGCCACCACCATGCTTCACTGTTGGGACTGTATTGGACAGTTGATGAGGAGTGCCTGGTTTTCTCCACACAAACTGCTTAGAATTAAGGCCAAAAAGTGGTTGGTTTCTTGATTTCATCAGAGCGGAGAATCTTATTTCTCACCATCTTGGAGTCCTTCAGGTGTTTTTTTTTAGCAAACTCCATGCAGGCTTTCATGTGTCTTGCACTGAGGATGTCATGGTCTGTGATTTTGTTTGGGTTGTGTTTAGTTTTGTTCCATGTTTTCCTGTGTTCCATGTTTGTCGTGTGCTCATTAGGTTGTTGTGTCCACCTGTTCTCGTCTACTTTGTGTCGACCAATCAGCTCTCTCCAGCCACTCGTGTCTTGTCCAGGTGTTCCTCGTTGTCTCGTCAATCTGTTTGTATTTAGTTCCCTGGTTTCTTTCAGTTCTTGTCGGTTCATTGTCACTGTCGTTGTCACATGTCTTGCCATGTCATAGTCGCCAGTTGTCTTTATCATTGTGATTAAATATTATTATTTTGAGATTCCCGCACTCCTGCCTTGCCTCCCTGCTTCCATGCAATTGGGTCCACCATGTTCTTGCCTTGCGTTCCTCGCCTTCGCCCTAACCAAGTACGTGACAGAATGAACCGACCAGAACAGGACCCAGCGGGATGAACATGGCGTCACCCTGGACACCACCAAACTGCCTCCCACCGTCCTCAGCCTGCCATCCATACCTACCCTCCTCCAGTAAGCCCTATCGTTCAGTCTTTTCTGTCCTTTTCATCGGGTCCCCCCACTTGTCCTAGTTATTCACCATGCCCTACTATTTTACATCCACATGTTTCTTTAGATTCAGATTTTTCTGATTGTGAAGATGGCCCCGATTTAGTTAACCTTCTGTCTGTTTCTGACTCTGACACAGACTTAGATTTTTCTGGTTCCTTCCCTAGTTTATCCCGTCCTCGTCAGTTTTTGTCATATCTCCCCGTTTCCAACCCCAGTGAGTCCAAAACCTTTCCCTCGGACCTTTTCTTGGGCACCCTTTTGGCCATCAACCCGGGACCGCCGCGTGGTGGCCAACGGAGGCGCCCAAGTAAAGGTCAAATTTTGCCCTCTCGTTTTTTCCCCTGTTCACAAGTCACTTAATTTTTCACCTGTTCCCACACGTTGTTCCACGGCTCCAATTAAGTCACGTCTAGTCAAACCTGCCCCCAAGCCACCATGTTCAGTACCAGCCATTTTTCCTAGTTCACCTTCCCGAGACCTTGTGCACTCTTCCACTCCCGTACCCTCTACTCCCAAACCTCAATGGCGACAGGCTGAGGAAGCGACTGCAGGCCCTGTTCCTGCTCCTAGGCAGCTGCGGCAGGCTCCCGTTCCTGCTCCTCTGCAGCTGCGGCAGGCTCCCGTTCCTGCTCCTCTGCAGCTGCGGCAGGCTCCCGTTCCTGCTCCTCGGCAGCTACGGCAGGCTCCCGTTCCGGCTCCTCGGCAGCTGCGGCAGGCTCCCGTTCCGGCTCCTCGGCAGCTGCGGCAGGCTCCCGTTCCGGCTCCTCGGCAGCTGCGCCAGGCTCCCGTTCCTGCTCCTCGGCAGCTGCGCCAGGCTCCCGTTCCTGCTCCTCGGCAGCTGCGCCAGGCTCCCGTTCCTGCTCCTCGGCAGCTGCGCCAGGCTCCCGTTCCTGCTCCTCGGCAGCTGCACCAGGCTCCCGTCCCGGCTCCGGCAGCGCTCGTCCAGCGGCCGCCACCCGTCCCGGCTCCGGCGGCGCTCGTCCAGCGGCCGCCACCCGTCCCCGCTCCAGCGGCGCTCGTCCAGCGGCCGCCACCCAACCCTATTGCCTGGCCCCTGCATTACCATTGGGTTCGGCACCGTGGCCGTCCGCCTGAATGGCCCTGTAAAGACCCTAGTGCTTGGCGCCCTGGACGACCTCCTGAACCGCTCAGCCAAGCACCTCACTTCAGGTGGCCTGGATAGCCACCAGACTGACCTGAGGGGTGGACTTTGTACCCTTCTCCAGGCCCCCTTCCGCCCACCCTGGGTTGGTGACGTTTTGGTTGTTGTTTGGGAACGTCTGGGATCCGTTCCTTTGGGGGGGGCGGGTACTGTCATGGTCTGTGATTTGGTTTGGGTTGTGTTGTGTTTAGTTTTGTTTCATGTTTTCTGTGTTCCATGTTTGTCGTGTGCTCATTAGGTTGTTGTGTCCACCTGTTCTCATCTACTTTGTCGACCAATCAGCTCTCTCCAGCCACTCGTGTCTTGTCCAGGTGTTCCTTGTTGTCTCATCAATCTGTTTGTATTTAGTTCCCTGGTTTCTTTCAGTTCTTGTCGGTTCATTGTCACTGCCGTTGTCACATGTCTTGCCATGTCATAGTCGCCAGTTGTCTTTATCATTGTGATTAAATATTATTATTTTTGAGATTCCCGCACTCCTGCCTTGCCTCCCTGCTTCCCTGCAATTGGGTCCACCATGTTCTTGCCTTGCGTTCCTCGCCTTCGCCCAAACCACGTACGTGACAGAGGAGAGGCTTCCGTCGGGCCACTCTGCCATAAAGCCCCGACTGGTGGAGGGCTGCAGTGATGGTTGACTTTCTAGAACTTTCTCAACTCTCCTGACTACATCTCTGGAGCTCAGCCACAGTGATCTTTGGGTTCTTCTTTACCTCTCTCACCAAGGCTCATCTCCCCCGATTGCTCAGTTTGGCCAGACGGCCAGCTCTAGGAAGGATCCTGATCGTCCCAACGTCTTCCACTTAAAGATTATGGAGGCCACTGTGCTCTTAGGAACCTTAAGTGCAGCAGAGATTTTTTTGTAACCTTGGCCAGATCTGTGCCTTATCACAATTCGGTCTCTGAGCTCTTCAGGCAGTTCCTTTGACCTCATGATTCTCATTTGGTCTGACATGCACTGTGAGCTGTAAGGTGTTATATAAACAGGTGTGTGGCTTTCCTAATCAAGTCCATTCAGTATAATCAAACACAGCTGGACTCCAATTAAGGTGTAGAACCATTTCAAGGATGATCAGAAGAAATGGACAGCACCTGAGTTAAATATATGAGTGTCATAGCAAAGGCTCTGAATACTTATGGCTGTGTGCTATTTCAGTTTTTTAAATAAATCAGCAAAAACTTCAACAATTGTGTTTTTTTCTGAAACTATATGGGGTGCTGTGTGTACATTAATGAGGAAACAAATGGATTTTAACAAATGGCTGCAATATAACAAAGAACGGAAAATTGAAGGCGGTCTGAAAACTTTCACTATATATATATATATATATATATATATATATATATATATACACACACACAGTATATAATATGTAAATACTGTGATTTATTTTCTCCAGCACAGCTGTTTTCTATTTCCATGCACCTCGGTCAACCTAAGATTCAATTACTGATTAAAAATGTCATTAAAAATAATAACCTTTAAGCCGTTATCCCGTTGGATGACATACTGTACTTTTTCGGCTTCACTTGATATTTGTGTCTTGTTTTGTTTTTTTTCAGAATGGCACTCTGCACTTCTGTGGATTTCAGGTCCTTGCTCCTCAGATTTTCTGGGGTCCAGCTCATTGCCCTGCTGTAGTTCGAGCTGCAATGCTAGAAGAGTGGAGTGTGCGGCTCAAAGGACTGCTGCTTGAGAAGTCTCTGACTTTTGCACCATCTGAATGGTTTGACCTCACCTTTGAACAGGGGTTCTTGCTCCGAACAAAGGTGAAGGAGGAACAGATGTCCAATGCCTACGGGATCACCACGGGACACCATCTTGGCAAACTACTCCCGCCTGACAATCAGACCAAAGCACAGCTCACAGATGAATAAAGCTCGTCAGTACATGCCTTTAATCACAGATGGCTGTAACTCCGAATAAAATGTGCACGTGAAAGAGAGTCGAAGAATCGCTCTAATCAATTTCCTGCACTGTTACTCTACTGGTGCTACTTCTTTTTGAATGTATTTAATTTGAATAAACATAGTACATTTAGTTATCACCGAATTTCAAATTTTATTCTCAACTCCACGACGTTTCACGTAAAATGTCGTTATTTTACATCATTTTTAAACAATTACAGAGATTTGACATTGTTTCATGCAGGGGTAAGTGGAACGGTGGTAGACTGGTTAGCATATCTGCCTCACAGTTCTGAGGACCCGGGTTCAAATCCGGCCTCGCCTGTGTGGAGTTTGCATGTTCTCCCCGTGCGTGCGTGGGTTTTCTCCGGGCATTCAGGTTTCCTCCCACATCCCAAAAAACATGCATGGTGTCATGAACGGAACAGAGGATAGGACCCAAAAATGCACGACTCCAAAACAAATGGACAGTTTAAAAAAAGAGGTTTAATATACGGCCAGAGGTTGGTACACAGGCAGGTAATCCAAAAAAGGCAACAGTAGCCAAAAACAAATGCTGGAACGCGACGACAAGGTACAACGAACTGGCGACGGGAAAGAATGAGACACGAGGTTAAATGCATTGGGCAATTAGGGTGAACGAGGCACAGGTGGTGAAGATGCTCTCAGGAGCAGGTGTGTATGAAACAGGGGGAAGACAAAAACCGGAACACACACCCATGACACATGGTAGGTTAATTGAATACTCTAAATTGCCCATAGGTGTGAATGGTTGTTTGTTTATATGTTCCCTGTGATTGGCGGACGACCAGTTCAGAGTGTACCCCGCCATTTACCCAAAGATAGCTGGGATAGTCTCCAGCACGCCCGCGACCCTGGTGCGGATAAGCAGTACGGAAAATGAATTAATGAATAATGCAGGGATGTCAAACTTGCTGTAGTTATGGTGCTTTCAGTGGCCCATTTATAACGATGAAACAATACAAATGTATTATTACTCACGGAGTAACAGGACGGTAAATATCCTGGTTTTGTATGTATCTTCGTTTTAAATTCACAATTCGGTTGATATTTGGTAGAGTAAAGAAACAAAATGTAAAACAAACTTACATTTTGTGCACACATTTAATGACTTAATTTTAAATGAAACATCAGCTTAAAGCTGCAGTGTGTAGCTTCTGACGCCTCTTAGGTCGCAATACTGCGTTATTCTTTGAGATTGTATGATGTAGGCCAGTGATTCTCCAAGTAGCACCTCAAAAAATACTTTCCTCTCCAACTACAACCATCATGGCCAAGATTTAAATACAGTGGCATTGTAGGGCTACGTGGGTAATCAAAAACGAGGCAGATGCTTTATTCCTAAAATTTATTTAATGATATTGTAATCCACTGTAACATTACGCAGAGTTGACACTAACAGTGCCTTTGGGCTAACAGTGCTTTTATGCTCTACAGCTTTAAATGTTTTCATTTAGGAAAGTGTAAAAATAATAGTTTCTCTTCTTTTTAAGAATTCAACAATGCAGACAACTGTAACAGTTTGAACTGTTCAGTTAATAAGCTAAAAAAAAAATATATATATATATACTTTCTTGTTTAAATGCTGCCGGTAGTTGAATTTATACTGTGACACTTCTGATCCCTTGTCTAATAATCACCAGAAAATACTATATAACTGGCTCTGCATTTGGTTATTGTCATTTATGTTTTGTCTTCTGTTACAGTCGATTGTCCATTACAGTGAAGCACTTTTTTTGGTGGTGCCTATTCCAGCTGACTTCGGGCGAAAGGCAGACTACGCCCTGAACTCGTCGCTAGACAGACGCAGGGCACATATAGACACCGACAACCATTCGCACTCACATTCACACGCCCAGTGCAGTACAAAGTTATTGTAAATAAATAAAATAAAAGCTGCAAAAATATTTGAAAAGTTTAAAATTTTATCCAATCTTGCTTGATGGTGATGTTGTTATAGTCATAGACGAGTCAAGGAGGGTCACTTTCATGAGCCACAAGGATTTGGTGTGCTTCCTATTTACCAGTCCGTTGTCATTGATGAACGACTTGAAACAAAAAAAAACTGTACTGTTACTTTACCAAAAATAGCAGGTTCCCGACTCTAGAGACTTGTGTGTCATATTCCTCTTAAAGGTAACACCGCCACCATGTTGCTCTCTCTGTGCAGAGCTCCATGCGACAATAGATAGAACTCCAACAATCATAGCTGTCACGTCAATGCATGGCCTGGAAATGTTCCCACATTCAACATAGCTACCAAATGTCAATGTATTTCCTTTGATGGAATGTTGCCACATTCAACATGGCCGCCACGCAGACACGGGAGGCACATCCGTTGGTTGGTTCTAGTAATATTGTATTTCTGTGATGCCGAAATACGCCGGTAAACAACAGCAACCAATTCTGAAACTAACAGACTTTGTCAGTTCCGGTTTAAGTGACAGCTGGAAACGTTTTGGACACATGTACGGTTCAGACGGTCTGTTGCGTCCGATATCCATGTCCGTTAAAATAAGATTCCACTGTACACAGTGTTACCGGTACCTGGCATACCTGATTCCAGTCATTCTCAAAGTGCAGTACACCACAAGTGGTACGTGGGTTCTCTCTAGTGGTACGTGAAAGAATCACTGTCTACACCGTATACGGAGTTATTAGGCAAGTATTTTTAGCATATCGTCACTTTTAGGCATATTTCCTAGCTCCCAGCTGGATAAACCTGAATTTTTAATGGGTTTAAGCATAGCTGGTGTTGTCTATTTCTTTAATGAGTGTGGGTGTGGCCTAAGGAGATCAACACCTTATCCTCCTGATACCCTGCACACTCATTTCTGCCTCTCAGACCGATGAAACGACATTTTTTTTAAACTTTGACCTATGAGCCACATTTGGGGACAAGGCCCCCACCATCTTGTAGTGATATCACAACATTACACCCATTTCAGTGAAAATAAAAAGGCAGACATATATGCAAAAGACTCAGTGGCGGAGTTAGACTTTTCTCCTTGGGGTGGCCAGGGGGTGGCCAAGGCTATTTCAGGGGGTCCACAGACTATGACCATTGATTTGTTTTTCGACCAATGAATTGCAATCAGAGTCTCTAAATGTTGCAATGTGCATACTAAGCACACAGAAGATGAGGTTTGTGCGCATACATTAAAGTTTACTAACCATGTTTACAACACAATACGCACAGAAACACACGAGTTATTCACTCACACTCTCCCTTTCCACCTTACCATTACCTGACTTTCTTCTCTTTCAAAAGAAGTTATATATCTTGTCCCCCTGTCTTTTCTCAACAGACCCTATGAAAAAAAATGGCCAGTTGTGTTACTCTTAGCATCACTTACAATTGCGCAATGTTATCAAATCCCCGCTTCAAGCCTAAAAAATGTCAGGGGAAATAGACCACTGTAGATGTAAGTTTAATATTCAAACTTTCAGCTGCTCAGTGGTTCCCAACTGGTTTTGCCTCTGGACCCAAAATGAATTTAGTCATTAAGTCACAACCCAAATTTTTGATATTCTGTAGCAACTCAAATGTATTTCACAGAAAAATAGCCCAGTAATACAAAAGCCTTTATGCACAGTTGAAAACATGAAAACAGTTGATTTATATATATGAAACATGAAGAAACATGAAATGTGAAATAAAAAGGCACACTGTTTTATGAAGTAAATAAAAAGGCAGACTTCTTGAATCAAATAATAAAATAAAACAGACAAAATACTTAAATAAAAAGGCAGAATTCACTTGAATTACAGGTAGGCTATACCTATTTTAAACAAGCTAAATTGGTGATATTTGGTGAAATATTCAGAAATCAAACTCTAAAATATAAAGGCAGAATTAACTTAATTAGAGTATTTATGTTTTTGAAACACGTTACACTTGTGAAACTCATTATCAGCATTTTTGTGATGGAGTGGCTGTTGGAAGCTGACACTGGTCATCTGAAGTCGCCTATTTTAAGCAGTGACTCATTAGGACCCCTTAACCTGGGTTCGATCGAACCCCAGGGGTTCAGTGAGGCAGTCGCTGGGGTTTGACGGAGGACTCGACACACACCGCGTGTGTGTGCGTGCTTTATCCGTGAAAGCCTTTTTACACTGCAGTTTGAATGCCTTGTTCATGCCGTACAAACGCAAGGGAGCGTCAAAATTGGTGTTTATTGTGTAAGTGTATTGGGACCGCTTCATCACCACGACACAAGCTATAGATCACATGCTGAAAAATGAGGTGTACCTTACTGGTACAGTGATGACGAACCGGGTCTCTCAGGCAATGAAAAGCTACCAGATGACAAAACCCTGAAACAGAAAGAAAGACGTTCCTCAGCCACAGTAAACAGGGCAGATGGGGAAAGTATGCATTGTCAAGTGCTATGACAGTAAACCAGTTTGTTGATGTTCTCCACTGTTCATGCTGAGCAGCCAGAAGACACCTGCTAGCGGTGGTCCAAGAAAGAAAAAAGATATGTGGCCGTCACAAGACCAAGTGTTGTGCATGAGTACAACTCAAAGCTGGGAGGCGTTGACTTGTCAGATAGGATGATAAGATACTACCGAATGAGTGTGCGAAGAAAGAAGAGGACCATTCACATGCTGATACACTTCACAGATCTTGCTCTTGTCAACAGCTGGCTATTGTATCGTAGAGATAACCAGGAAATGGGTAGCCCAAGGAAGGCCATCATGAAGTTTCTGGAGTTTCGGATGGTAGTGGCTCATGTATTCCTTAACAAGTGTGATGTCATTCATAAAGATGCTCATGATGCAGATGCAGAGAATGACAACAGAACACCTTCGATCACCAGGCAGATAATCTCAGGTCACTCCAGTCCCTCATGTCTCAGTCCGCTTCAATGCGTCTCATCAAGTCTCTCAGAGGGATGCAGCACTCTTGAAATATTTAAGATATTGGGGTGTGATCACACAACCACCAAACATTTTGCTGTGAATAGTCAGCAGTCGCAAGAAACGTGTTGAGAGAAAAAGACGCACATTAACTGCCAAGGATTAGAGAAGAACCCATTATCTTGAAGTTCTGTCATATTTCAGAACTGAAATCTACCTGAAATACCTCCAAGTACAAGATTTTTAGTGTTCAGAGAGATGGCCAAGGTAAGAAAAGCTGATAAATGACCACCACTGAACAAGACACAAGAGCTGAAGCGTCTAGACTCGGCCAAGAAATATCTGAAGACAGATTTTTCAAAGGCTTTATGGACTCATGAAATGAGAGTGACTCTTGACGGACCAAATGGATGGGCCCTTGGCTGGATCACGAACGGGCACAACGCTCCACTTCGACTCAGATGCCAGCAGAGTGGAGATGGGATATTGGCATGGGTATAGTAGTATTAAAGATGAGCTGGTTGGACATTTTTGGGTTGAAGTTGGGATCAAAATGAACTCCCAAACATACTGGCAGTTTTTAAGACTATTTCTTCAGGCAGTGGTATAGGAAGAAGTTTGCATATTTCAAAAAGACAATGATTTTTATGCAGGACAATGCTCTATCTATCACATGTACTCCTCTGTGTGGCTGGCCAGTAAAGGCTTGAAAGATGAAAAACTGATCACATCTCCCCCTTCCTCACCTGACCTGAACCCAGTCGAGAACTTGCGGGCAGTGTTTAAACGGGAGCTATACCATGAAGGCAAACAGTACACCTCTCAGAACAATATCCTGAGAAGCTGCAGTTTCTGCCGCACAAAAACTGAATCGACTACAAATCAAGAAACTGACAGAATCCATGGATGGAGGGCTTATCACCGTTATACATACATATATACCGTAAGTGTGAATGTGAGTGCAAATGGTTGTTTGTTTCTATGTGCCCTGCAATTGGCTGGCGACTGGTTCAGGGTGAAACCCCGCCTCCTGCCCGAAGATAGCTGGAATAGGCTCCACCAGCCCGAGTGAGGAGAAGCGGTAAAATAAAATGTATATATATATATATATATATATATATATATATATATATATATATATATTGAGACCCACTGCAAATCATTAGAGGGATATTCCACGACGATAGAATGATTGACCAAATGAAAAGTATGTTGCGTTTAATAAAAATATAATGGGGGAAAAGTGCATTTTTAAGTTTGTTATCAGGTGGCAACCCCCCCTCCCCCCTCGAAAAGATACAGCCAATGACACAAGCCAACACTTACGTCACCAACAAAGCTGCTCCCGGTTGGCTGACCAGCGAGGGGGCGGTGCTTGTTTGTTGTTTTGCTGGAGTGTTGATTTGGAGGAGGCGAGTTTTAGCTTGACGTGTATTTCAACAATATTGACCGGGGGAAGCTATTTTCTTCTCAAATCTAACCTTGAGTGACTCTTACAATCATCTACAGCAAGCCAAGAGAGCCCGAAAACGGCAACCATGAAATGGATGTTCAAAGAGGATCATTCTCTGGGTGAGGGACGAGCGATGGTGTCACTAATAATGACATGAAAATGTCGATTGAGGTGGATTGTTGAAAAATAAATTACATTGTGTTTGCAAATTGGACGATATTTCGGATTGCTCACTTCATAAACAATTTTAAAGGACGTGGGGTGGGGGCTTTACCAATGGCCTTGGCTATCTTGGGAGGCTTAGTAGCTTTAGCTAACCCCTTCCGAAAGGATAGAGACCTTAAATACTGATGTAACTCGAAAAATAATATATATAACTATATATATATATATACTGTCTCGCCATTGGATGATGTTGTTGCAAGTTAGTATGTGCGAGGACAGCGTCGGGTCTTTGTTCGTAGCACACACGACGATTGAAGTACTGCACTTGTTGGGGTAATGGTTGAAGCCTTTGAATCTGCACTATTGACAGATATGAAATATGAAATGTTTGATTTCCCAATGAGTAGATCAAAATAGACAGCCTTTTGCATCCACCTTAAACTGGAGCCCAGCTTTGTTCTCGGGAAGGAGACGGTTGTTTTTGTCAGATCCTTAATAGGCCTACCGGGGGTGGCCTTTAGAATTTTGCATAACAACTTCTGTTTGATGCAAACGACATATATAGCAACGGTTTCCAGTTCCAGTATTATATCTTTCACAACAAAAAACACTTTGCGTCGTTAATATTGCATAAAAGACAAAAGATGCCACATCCCAGAGACAATCTGCATCTTTATCGTAGCAGTATCAAGACTACATTACCCACAATCCCCCTTCTTACAGTAGTACAGTGGGCTACACCTACACATAATTGTTTTGGTTAGTTTCCAAAAGATATATCATTTTTAAAACCCTAACTCTTAAGTACAAAACAAGATTTGTTATCGGCACTCTATATTAGTAATCTGTTAATAAATGCATGATTCTGTTGATTCTTTGGCAAAGTACATCTATCCATCCATTCCATCCATTTTCTTCACCGCTTCTCCTCACTAGGGTCGCGGGCGTGGTGGTGCCTAACCCAGCTATCTTCGGGCGAGAGGTGGGGTACACCCTGAACCGGTCGCCAGCTAATCACAGGGCACATAGAAAGAAACTATCATAAGCGCTCACATGCATACCTACGGGCAATTAAGAGTTCACAATTAACTTACCATGCATGTTTTTGGGATGTGGGAGGAAACCGGAGTGCCGGGGGAAAACCCACCCAGGTACGGGGAGAACACGCAAACTCCACACGGATGGGGCTGCGATTTTAACCCCTGTCCCCAGAACTGTGAGGCAGATGTGCTAACCAGTCATCCACCGTGCCCAAAACCACACCCTTTTTGTGAATTCAAAGAATTCTGCAAGCAAGAGTGGGCCAAAATATTTCCACAGAGCTGTGAAAGACTAATTGCCAGTTATTAGGTTTGGGGGCCATTACTTTTTCACACAGGGCCAGGTAACTTTGAATAGTTTCTTTAAGTTTAAATAAAATCACCATTTTAAAACAGCATTTTAAGTTCACTTGGGTTATATTTGATATTTACATCTGTTGGATGACCTTAAATATTAAAGTGAGGAAACTATGCAAAAATATATGAATTTGAGAAGGGGGCCAATACTTTTTCTATTATCTATACCAGTGATTCTCAACTGGTGGGTCATGACTCAAAAGTGGGTCATGGATAGAAAGAAAAGATTAGTGCTAAGATTGATTTTTGTACATGCAGTTCATCAGTTTCTTAATAAGGTGCAGTGTAATAAGGCGATTAAAACATGAAAATGTGCAGTTAAAATATGATGTAAATATGTTTTCAAAGGAAAAATGCATTCTCATTATTGTTGTTATTGGCTATTGCAGTGGGTCGTGGCTTAGCAACAATAGGAAACTGCTGTGATAACAGTTGAGAACCAATGGTCTCCACGACACCAAAGTAGTAGTATGTTTTGAACCAGCTTTAATTCTACAGCTAAATAACGCAATTATTGCTTGATATCCTGCAGAACATCGATGCATAGAATCAGCCAAAATCCGCAACAAGTACCCTGACAGGGTCCCGGTAAGTGAAATCCTTCTCATTGACGATTTGTTCTTGTTTTTAAATTAGCCTTGTTTATTGTAATCCTGACTGTGCTTCAACTGTGCACTGCATGCTAGGTGATTGTGGAGAAAGTATCTGGGTCCCAGATCGTGGATATTGACAAGCGGAAGTACCTGGTCCCCTCTGACATCACAGTGGCTCAGTTCATGTGGATCATCAGGAAACGCATCCAGCTGCCCTCAGAGAAGGCCATCTTCCTGTTTGTGGATAAGACAGTCCCCCAGTCCAGGTCAGAACCACAGCATTTGACAGATCTACGAGCTTGGACCAAATATGTTGTTTTTTATGGATCAGCTCAACTCTTCTCTTGCTAAGATACAAATAGTAGCACGGTGTGTGAATGAAATTTACATCGAGTCATTTTCTCGTTACATTACTAGTCTTCATGTCAAAGATAAATGGAAAGCCAGCTAAGATATACTGTAATGATTATTTACGTAACCCTTATTTAGCCAGGTAAGCCTATTGAGAACAGATTCTCATTTGCAATGCCGACCTGACTTCAGACAGCAGAGAACAAGGCAAAATAAAAACAAATAAAATGAAGACATATACAATAAGTTGTACAATGTGATGTACACAAACTGTACAGAAACTGTACAAACTGTACTAAACTTAAAACATAAAACACAACCCAACCCTTAACTTAATAGATGAGAGAGATGAGAGGCTCTCCTTATGGACAGTATGAGGGTGCTGACATCATAGGCGTCATGAACATGTCACTCACTCCAAGCTGGGTTTGAAAATCAACTGCAGTCCTTCGTCATGATTCGGTCATGAATAAGGCCTCTTGAATCAACAAAACCTGAAGAAAAAAAAAAAAAAAAAAACAGCAGTTGAGGCTTTTTTTTTTTTTTTTTTTTTTTTTCTTTTCTCTCTATAGCTTTCTTGAAATTAACAGGACCTTTATCATATGCCATGGTTTGGCCTGTCTGGTTTTTGCACTGAAAGTAACCATTTTTCAGTTGTTGCAATATCCTTGTTACCAGTAGATGGCAGTAGCTTCTTCATGCTGTTTCTTCTCGGGTGCAACGGTGGAGGACAAGTAAAGTTTGAGGTGGTAAAAGCGCTCATACTCTGTACATAGGTAGAAGTACAGATATGTGTGTAGAAAGACTGGTAAAAAGTGGAAGCACTGCTAAAACTCTTACTTATTTGAAAGTGTTAAAAAAATGTACAAACACTAAAATGTACTTAAGTTTTTTTTACTGTGAGTTATATACAGTACCTGTTTTGATAACTGCACACACAAAAAAACACAAAAGTCGTTTCCCTCTTTTATTAGTGTAGGAGTGTTTGTACAAAGAAGGAGGGAAAAAAAGCTAGCTTGCGTTGGCTCAGGCTTTTAAGCCATCAAAAGAATGTGTTTGTACATCTTTTCATACATTGTGAACGGACTAACAAATAAAATGCTTAATTAGCTGATGATAACAGGAAGAAATACACAATTTTCTTAAATAAGGCAATGGGAAGGGAATATCTTGCTTCTCTGAATCTGTGACGTCATTGTCGTTAATGCTCCCTGGTTTGTGTTCCACCTTAATAAATCTCCAAGATCTCAATCAAAGCTGTCAAGATCTCAATTGCGGTTGACTTTAACTCTCTTTTTTTAATGTGTTGTCGTCATCTGCTAAGGTTAAAAAAGTAACAAACCTATTTTGACAAAGTTAAGGAGTAGAAAGTACAGATATGTTTTCAAATGTAGGGGGTAAAAGTAAAATGTCGTCCGAAAATGAATACTTGAGTATAAATATCTGAAAAACAATGTTACAAAGCACAAGAATTTGTGCTTTGTAACATTGCTATAATATTTTCCGACCTGCAAGATATTAGCAATTTTGCGCATGACGGTTTATTCAACAGAGGCCGTCCTCATGACACACAAGAAAAGCAGTAGTTGCACATACATGATGCACAATCTTTTTAGCACGCATTTAATTGGTATAGAATCAGGTTTATGCTCGTAAAAGAAACAGGATGTCTCACATTTGGTTACTGGATGCAGTGACAGGTTCATTTTTAAATACATAGCATGGAAGTAGTTTGTCGTAGTTAAATTTGTAATAAATGATTGCATTTTCTGATCAAGAATTTCATGGTTTAAGGGAGACAGTATGCAGTTTCCCTTCAGGTGCTTTTATAACATGTCTGTGACACGCTTTCGTCAAAATTACCCTAGGATAAAAAAAAAATTCTTGCTGAAATTAGCCAGTTTTATGGCCGCCCCTAACTTACGCAAATGAACAACTGTATACCTGCCCCATCTACTGCTGGACCAATGGGGATTTGACTTTGGTTACTATGATGACCGGGGCGGAGCTTAAGCCTTGAGACAACAGTGGCGCCTACTTATAGGAGTCTTAGAGACTGGCGTGTGCCCAGAGAGGAACTGTGGTACTGCATGCGGAGGTCTGGAGTGGCAGAGAAGTATGTTAAAATAATACAGGACATATACGAGCGCAGCAGAACAGCGGTGAGGTGTGCTGTAAGTGTGACAGACGAATTTAAGGTGGAGGTGGAACTGCTTCCTGTTTGCAGTGGTGATGGATAGGCTGACACATGAGGTTAGACTGGAATCCCCGTGGACCATGATGTTTGCAGATGACATTGTGATCTGCAGTGAAAGCAGGGAGCAGCTGGAGGAACAGTTAGAAAGATGGAGGCATGCATTGGAAAGAAGAGGAATGAAGATTAGCCGAAGTAAAACAGAATATATGTGCATGAATGAGAGGGGTGGTGGGGGAAGAATGAGGCTACGGGGAGCAGAGATAGCAAGGGTGGAGGACTTTAAATACTTGGGGTCAACCGTCCAGAGCAATGGTGAGTGTGGTCAGGAAGTGAAGAAACCGGTCCAAGCAGGTTGGAACGGGTGGAGGAAGGTTTCAGGTGTGTTATGTGACAGAAGAGTCTCTGGTAGGATGAAGGGCAAAGTTTATAAAACAGTGGTGAGGCCAGCCATGATGTACGGATTAGAGACAGTGGCACTGAAGAGACAACAGGAAGCAGAGCTGGAGGTGGCGGAAATGAAGATGTTGAGGTTCGCTCTCGGAGTGACCAGGTTGGATAAAATTAGAAATGAGCTCATCAGAGGGACAGCCGAGGTTTGATGTTTTGGAAACAAAGTTAGAGAGAGCAGACTTGGATGGTTTGGACACGCCCAGAGGAGAAATAGTGAGTATATTGGTAGGATGATGATGAAGATGGAGCTGCCAGGCAAGAGAGCTAGAGGAAGACCACAGAGAAGGTTGATGGATGTCGTGAGGGAAGACACGATGGCAGTTGGTGTTCGAGACGAGGATGCAGGAGGTAGGCTTACATGGAAAAGGATGATACGCTGTGGCGACCCCTAAAGGGACAAGCCCAAAGGAAAAGAAGAAAAACTCCGGTTTCCTCCCACACCCAAAAACATGCTGGCTGGAATGGGCTCCAGCACGCCCAAGACCCTAGTGAGGATGAGCGGTACAGAAATTGGATGGATGGATATAGCTTCTACAAATCATCTTTGCCTGCAAACAAATTGTCATTTGGAGAAAATGAAAACTGATGTGACTATTTTGAAAATTAACTTGAGATTAAATAATGTACACACATGGACAAAATTGTTGGTACCCCTCTAATTAATTAAATAAAAACCCACAATAGTCACAAAAATAACTTGACAAAAGTAAGAATGATTAAAAAATATATGAAAATTAACCAATGAAAGTCAGACATTGCCTTTGAATTGTGGTTCAACAGAGTTATTAAAAAAAAAAAAAAAGTTGTGAAACAGGCCTGGACAAAAATGACGGTACCCCTAAAACAAAACAAAAAAAAGTTACAATAATTTGACCATTTGGCACATAATATTCAAACAAGTTGTGTCCTCTAATAAGGA